>NW_027327731.1:0-235943 GCF_047675955.1 Chlorocebus sabaeus
TCAAAACCAGTTTGAGCCAGTCAAAACCGGATTGAGCCAGTCACAACCGGTTTGAACCTCTCTGGTCTGGTTTGAGACAGTCAAAAACCGGTTTGAGCCGGTCTAGCCCAGTTTTAGCCAGTCTGGGCAGGTCTGGTCCGGCTTGATCTGGTTTCAGCTGGTCTGGGCCTGTCTGGTCAGGTTTGATCTGGTGTGAGCCGGTCTGGTCAGGTTTGATCCGGAGTCATCCGGTCAAAACCGGTATGAGCCAGTCTGGTCCAGTTTCAGCCATTGTGGTCTGGTTTGAGCCGGTCAAAACCGGTTTGTGGCCCAGTTTTAGCCGGTCTGGGACGGTCTGCTCCGGTTTGATCCGGTTTCAGCTGGTCTGGGCCGGGTCGAGTCTGTTTTGATCCGGTCAAAAGCGCTTTGAGCTGTTCAAAACTATTTTGAGCCGGTCTGGTCTGGTTTGAGCCGATCTGGTCTGGTTTGAGCCGGTCAAAACCTGATAGAGCCGGTTTGGCCCGGTTTTAGCCTGTCCTAGGCCGGGCTGGTTCGGTTTAAGACGGTTTGAGCTGGTTTGTGCTGGTCTGGTCTGGTATGATCCGGTTTGGGAAGGTCTGGTCCGGTTTGATCCGGTCTCATCCGGTCAAAACCGGTTTGAGCCGGTCAGGACTGGTTTGAGCCGTTCAAAGCAGGTTCGACCCGGTCTGGTCTGGTTTTAGCCGGTCAAAAGAAGTTTGAGCCGGTTTGGCACGGTTTTAGGCGGTCTGGGCCGGTCTGGTCCTGTTTGATCCGGTTTGAGCCAGTCTGGGCCCGTCTGGTCCGGTTTGATACTGTCTAATATGGTCAAAATCTGTTTCAGCCGTTCAAAACCGGTTTGAGCTGGTCAAAACTGCATTGAACCGGTCTGGTTTGGTTTGATCCGTTTCAGCTGGTCTGGGCCGGTCGAATCGGGTTTGATCTGGTCAAAACCACTTTGAGCCAGTAAAAACCGTTTTGAGCCAGTCTGGTCTGGTTTGAGCCGGTCAAAACCGGCTCAGGTCCGTCAAAACCGGTTTGAGCCGGTCTGGTCTGGTTTGAACCCGTCAAAACCGGTTTGTGGCCCAGTTTTAGGTGGTCTGGGCCGGTCTCGCCCGGTGTGATCTGATTTTAGCCGGTCTGGGCCCGTCTGATTCTGTTTGATCCGGTCTCATCCAGTCAAAACCTGTTTTAGCCTGTCAAAACCGATTTCAGCCCATCTGGTGTGGTTTGAGCAGGTCAAAACTTGTTTGAGCCGGTCTCGTCTGGTTTCAGCCGGTCAAAACCGGTTCGAGCCGGTTTGGTCTGGTTGAAGCCAGTCAAAACTGATTCGAGTCTGTCTGAGCCAGTCTGGCACGGTTTGATCCAGTCTAATCAGGTCAAAACCGTTTTGAGCCGGTCAAAACCGGTTTGAGCCAGTCTGGTCTGGTTTGAGCCGGTTTGGTCTGGTTTGAGCCGGTCAAAAACCGCTTCGAGCCGGTCAAAACCGGTTTGAGCCGGTTTGGTCTGGTTGAAAGCCAGTCAAAACCGATTCGAGCCTGTCTGAGCCAGTCTGGCACGGTTTGATCAGGTCTAATCAGGTCAAAACCGTTTTGAGCCAGTGAAAACCGGTTTTAGCCGGTCTGGAGTGGTTTGAACCGGTCTAAACGGGTTTGAGCCGGTCAAAACCGAATTGAGCCCATCAAAACCGGTTTGAACCGGTCTGGTCTGCTTTCAGGTGATCAAAACCGGTTTGAGCCGGTCTGGCTCGGTTTAAGCCGGTCTGGGCCGGTCTGGTCAGGTTTGATCCAGTTTCAGCCTGTCTGGGCCTGTCTTGTCCAGTTTGATCCGGTGTGAGCCGGTCTGGTCCTGTTTGATCCGGTGTCATCCGGTCAAAACCAGATTGAGCCGGTCTGGTCCGGTTTGAGCCAGTCTTGTCTGGTTTGAGCCGGTCAAAACAGGTTTGTGGCCCGGTTTTAGCCGCTCTGGGCCGGTCTGGTCCGGTTTCATCCAGTTTCAGCTGGTCTGGGCCGGTCGAGTCTGGTTTGATCCAGTCCAAACCGCTTTGAGCTGGTCAAAACCGGTTTGAGCTGGTCTGGTCTGGTTTGAGCCGGTCTGGTCTGGTTTGACCCGGTCTGGTCTGGTTTGAGCCAGTCAAAACCGGTTCCGGCCGGTCAAAACTGGTTTGAGCTGGTCAAAACCGGATTGAACCTGTCTGGTCTGGTTTGAGCCGGTCGATACCAGTTTGAGCTGGTCAAAACCGGTTTGAGCCCTTCTGGTCTGGTTTGAGCCGGTCTGGTCTGGTTTGAACCGGCAAAAACCGGTTTGAGACGTTCTGGTCTGGTTTGTCCCAGTCAAAACCGGTTTGTGAACCGGGTTTTTCCTGTCTGGGCCAGTCTGGTCCAGTTTGATGCGATTTCAGCTGGTGTGGGCTGGTCGAGTCCGGTTTGATCCGGTCAAAACCGCTTTGAGCTGGTCAAAAATGGTTTGAGCCAGTCTGGTCTGGTTTAAGCCAGTCTGGTCTGGTTTGAGCCGGTCAAAACATGCTCGGGTCGGTCAAAACCGGTTTGAGCCGGTCTGGTCTGGTTTGAACGGGTCAAAAAGGGTTTGTGGTCCAGTTTTCGGCGGCGTGGGCCGGTCTGGTGTGGTTTGATCCGATTTTAGCCGTTCTGGGCTGGTCTGATTGGGTTTGATCTGGTCTCATCTGGTCAAACCCGGTTTTAGCTGGTCAAAAGCGGTTTCAGCCGGTCTGGTGTGGTTTGAGCAGGTCAAAACCGGTTTGAGCCAGTCTGGTACGGTTTGAGGCGGTCTGGTCTGCTTTGAACCGGCCAAACCCGGCTCAGGCTGGTCAAAACTGGTTTGAGCCGGTCTGGGCCGGTCTGGTCCGGTTTGCACCGGCTTCAGCTCTTCTGGTCCGGTGTGGTGCGGTTTCATCCGGTTTGTGCCGGTCTGGTCCAGTTTTATTCTGTCTCATCCGGTCAAAACCGGTTTGAGCCAGACTGGTCTGGTTTGAGCCGATCAAAACCGGTTTGATACAGTCTGCTCTGGTTTGAGCCGGTCTGGTCTCGTTTGAGCCGGTCAAAACCTGAATGAGCCGGTTTGGCCCGGTTTTAGCCTGTCTGGGCCGGTCTGGTTTGGTTTGAGCCAGTTTGAGCCGATTTGTGCCGGTCTGGTCCGGTATGATCCGGTTTGAGAAGGTCTGCTCCGGTTTCATCCGGTCTAATCCTGTCAAAACTGGTTTGAGCTGGTCAGGTCTGCTTTTAGCCGGTCAAAACAGGTTCGAGCCTGTCTGGTCTGGTTTGAGCCGGTCAAAAGAGGTTTGAGCCGGTTTGGCCCGTTTTTAGGTGGTCTGGGCCACTGTGGTCCTGTTTGATCCGGTTTGAGCTGGCCTGGTCTCGTTTTAGCCGGTCAAAACCGGCTTGAGACGGTCTGGTCTGGTTTGAGCTGGTCAAAATAGGTTTGAGCGGGTTTGGCCTGGTTTTAGGCGGTCAGGGCCGGTCTGGTCCGGAATGATCCTGTTTTAGCCGGTCTGGGACCGTTTGGTCCGGTTTGATCCGGTCTCATCTGGTCAAAATCGGTTTCAGCTGGTCAAAACCGGTTTGAGCCGGTCTCGTGTGATTTGAGCCGGTCAAAACCGGTTTGTGGCGGTCAAAAGCGGTTCTAGCCGTTAAAAATCGGTTTGAGATGGTCAAAATCGGATTGAACCGGTCTGGTCTGGTTTGAGCCGGTCAAAAGCGGTTCAAGCCGGTCAAAACCGGTTTGAGCCGGTTTTGTCTGGTTGAAGCCAGTCTAAACCGATTCGAGCCTGTCTGAGCCTGTCTGGTCCGGTTTGATCCGGTTTAATCAGGTCAAAACCGGTTTGAGCCGGTGAAAACCGGTTTTAGCCAGTCTGGAGTGGTTTGAGCCAGTCAAAACCGGTTTGAGCCGGTCAAAACCGGATTGAGCCAGTCAAAACCGGTTTGAACCTGTCTGGTCTGGTTTGAGCCGGTCAAAACCGTTTTGAGCCGGTCTGGCCCGGTTTTAGCCGGTCTGGGCCGGTCTGGCCCGGTTTTAGCCGGTTTCAGCCTTTCTGGGCCTGTCTGGTCTGGTTTGATCCGGTGTGAGCCGGTCTGGTCCTGTTTGATACGGTGTCATCCGTTCAAAACCGGTTTGAGCCGGTCTCGTCCGGTTTGAGCCGGTCTGGACTGGTATGAGCTGGTCAAAACCAGCTCAGGCTGGTCAAAACCCGTTTGAGCCGGTCTGGTCTGGTTTGAGCCGCTCAAAACCGGTTTGTGGCCCACTTTTAGCCGATCTGGCCCCGTGTGGTCCGGTTTGCTCGGGCTTCAGCTGTTCTGGGCCGGTCTGCTGCGGTTTCATCCAGTTTGAGCCGGTCTGGTCTGATTTTATCCTGTCTCATCCGGTCAAAACCGGATTGAGCCAGTCTCTTCTAGTTTCAGCCAGTCAAAACCAGTTTGAGGCAGTGTGGTCTGGTTTGAGCCGGTCTGGTCTGGTTTGAGCCAGTCAAAATCTGATTGAGACGGATTGGCCCGGTTTTATACTGTCTGGGCCGGTCTGGTTCGGTTTGAGCCACTTTGAGCTGGTTTGTGCCGGTCTGGTCCGGTATGATCCGGTTTGAAAAGGTCTGGTACGGTTTGATCCAGTCTAATCCGATCAAAAACGGTGTGAGCCAATCAGGACTGGTTTGAGCCGGTCAAAACAGGTTCAAGTCGGTCTGGTCTGGTTTGAGCTGGTCAAAATAGGTTTGAGCCGGTTTGGCCCGGTGTTAGGCGGTCTGGGTCGGTCTGGTCCGGTTTGATCCGGTTTCAGCTGGTCTGGTCTGGTTGGAGCCGGTCAAAACCAGTTTGAGCCGGTCTGGTCTGGTTTGAGAAGGTCAAAATAGGTTTGAGCCGCTTTGGCCCGGTTTTAGGCGGTCTGGGCCATTCTGGTCCGGTTTGATCTGGTTTTAGCCGTTCTAGGCCCGTCTTGTCTGGTTTGATCCAGTCTCATATGGTCAAAATCGGTTTCAGTCAGTCAAAACCGGTTTGAGCCGGTCTGGTGTGGTTTGATCAGTTCAAAACCGGTTTGATCCGGTCAAAATCGCTTCGAGCTGTTCAAAACCGGTTTGACCCAGTCAAAACCGGATTGAACCAGTCTGGTCTGGTTTGAGCCAGTCAAAACCGGTTTGAGCTGGTCTGGTCTGGTTTCAAACGGTCTGGTCGGGTTTGAGTCGCTCAAAACCGGCTTAGGTCGGTCAAAACCGGTTTGAGCTGGTCTGGTCTCGTTACAACCGGTCAAAACCGGTTTGTGGCCCAGTTTTAGGCGGTCTGGGCCGGTCTGGTCCGGTGTGATCCGATTTTCGCTGGTCTAGGCCGGTCTGATTTGGTTTGATCCGGTCTCATCCGGTCAAAACCGGTTTTAGCGTGTCAAAACCAATTTCTGCCGGTATGGTGTGGTTTGGTCAGGTCAAAAGCGGATTGAGCCCGTCAGGTCGGGTTTGAAACGGTCAGGTCTGTTTTGAGCCAGTCAAAATACGATTGAGCCAGTTTGGCACGGTTTTAGACGGTCTGGGCCAGTCTGGTCTGGTTCGATCTGGTTTGAGCCAGTCTGGTCTGGTTTGAGCCAGTGAAAACTGGTTTGAGCCGGTCTGGTCTGGTTTGAGCCGGTTTGGTCTGGTTTGAGCAGGTCAAAACCGCTTCGAGCCGGTCAAAACCGGTTTGAGCCGGTTTGGTCTGGTTGAAGCCAGTCAAAACCGATTCGAGCCTGTCTGAGCCGGTCTGGCCCGGTTTGATCCGGTCTAATCAGGTCAAAACTGTTTTGAGCCAGTGAAAACCGGTTTTAGCCGGTCTGGAGTGGTTTGAGCCGGACAAAACCGGTTGGAGCTGGTGAAAACCGAATTGAGCCCATCAAAACCGGTTTGAACTGGTCTGGTCTGATTTGAGCCGATCAAAACCGGTTTGAGCTGGTCTGGCCCGGTTTTAGCCGGTGTGGACCGATCTGGTCCGGTTTGATCCGGTTACAGCCGGTCTGGGCCTGTCTGGTCAGGTTTGATTCGGTGTGAGCCGGTCTGGTCCTCTTTGATCCGGTGTCTTCCGGTCAAAACCGGTTTGAGCCGGTCTGGTCCAGTTTGAGCCGGTCTGCTCTGGTTTGAGCCAGTCAAAACCGGTTGGTGGCCCGGTTTTAGCTGCTCTGGGCCGGTCTGGTCCGGTTTCATCCGGTTTCAGCTGGTCTGGGCCGGTCGAGTCTGGTTTGATCTGGTCCAAACCACTTTGAGCCGGTCAAAACCGCTTTGAGCCGGTCTGGTCTGGTTTGAGCCGATGAAAACCGGCTAGGTCAGTCAAAACCGGTTTGGGCCAGTCTGGTCTGGTTTCAACCGGTCAAAACCGGTTTGTGGCCCAGTTTTAGGCGGTCTGGGCCGGGCTGGTCCGTTTTGATCCGATTTTAGCCGGTCTGGGCCAGTCTGATTCAGTTGGATCCGTTCTCATCCGCTCAAAACTGGTCTCATCTGGTCAAAACCAGTTTCAGCCAGTCGGGTGTGGGTTGAGCAGGTCAAAACCGTTTTGAGCCGGTCTGGTCTGGTATGAGCCGGTCTGGTCTGGTTTAAGACGGTGAAAACCGATTCGAGCCTCTCTGAGCCGGTCTGGTCTGGTTTGATCCGGTCTAATCAGGTCAAAACCGGTTTGAGCTGGTGAAAACCGGTTTTAGCCGGTCTGGAGTGGTTTGAGCTGGTCAAAACTGGTTTGAGCCGGTCAAAACCGGAATGAGCCAGTCAAAACCGGTTTGAACCGGTCTGGTCTGGTTTGAGCCGATCTGGCCCGGATTGAGCTGGTCTGGCCCGGGTTTAGCCGGTCCGGGCCGGTCTCTTCCTGTTTGATCCGGTTTCAGCCGGTCTGGGCCTGTCTGGTCCAGTTTGATCCGGTGGGAGCTGGTGTGCTCCGGTTTGAGCCGGTGTCACCCGGTCAAAACCGGTTTGAGCCGGTCTGGTCCGGTTTGAGCCAGTGTCGACTGGTTTGAGAAGGTCAAAATTGGTTCAGGCTGGTGAAAACTGGTTTGTGGCCCGGTTTCAGCCGGTCTCGGCCGGTCTGCTCCGGTTTCTTCCAGTTTCAGCTGGTCTGGGCCAGTCAAGTCTGGTTTCATCTGGTCAAAACCGCTTTGAGCTGGTCAAAACCGGTTTGAGCCAGTCTGGTCTGGTTTGAGCCGGTCAAAACCGGCTCAGAACGGTCAAAACCGGTATGAGCCTGTCTGGTCTGCATTGAACCTGTCAAAACAGGTTTGTGGCCCAGTTTAAGGCGGTCTGGGCCGGTCTAGTCTGGTTTGATCTGATTTTAGCCGTTCTGGGCAAGTCTGATTTGGTTTATCCGGTCTCATCCGGTCAAAACCGGTTTTAGCTGGTCAAAACTGATACGAGCCGTTCAAAATCAGATTGAGCCGTTCAAAACCGGATTTAAAAGGTCTGCTCTGGTTTGAGCCGGTAATAACCGCTATGAGCTGGTCAAAACCTTTTTGACATGGTCTGATCTGGTTTTAGCCCTTCTGGTCTGTTTTGAGCTGGTCAAAACCGGTTTGTGGCCTAGATTTAGGCGGTCTGGGCCGGTCTGGTCACTTTGAAAATACCACAAGAACATACTTAGCGAAAGGCTACATGAGGGGAAAGCTTTAACTCTGTGAGATGAATTAACAGAACACAAAGCCGTTTCTCAGAAAGCTTCTTTCCATTTTCTAATGGAAGAGATTCACTTTTTCACCATAGCCCTCTATGGGCTTCCAAATATCACTTTGCAAATTCCACAAAAACAGTCTTAGCGAAGGGCTTCTTGAGGGGAAAGCTGTAACACTGTGAGACGAATTACAGAACACAACGAAGTTTCTCAGAATACTTCTTTCAAGTTTTTAAATGAAGATAATTAGTTTTTCACAATAGCACTCTATGCAATTCTGAATAGCACTTTGCAAATTAAACAAGAACAGTTTTAGCGAAAGGCTTCTTGAGGGGAAAGCTGTAACTCTGTGAGATGAATTAAGAGAACACAAAGCCGTTTCTCAGAAAACTTCTTTCAAGTTTTTAGCTGAAGATATTTCCTTTTTAACCATAGCCCTCTAAGGGCTTCCAAATATCACCTTGCAAATTCCACAAAAACAGTCTTAGTGAAAGACTTCTTGAGGGGAATGCTGTAACTCTGTGAGATGAAATAACAGAACACAAAGCAGTTTCTCAGAAAGCTTCTTTCAGGTTTTTAACTGAAGATATTTACTTTTTCACAATAGGCATCTCTGGGGTACCAAATATCACTTTGGAAATTCCACAAGAACAGTCTTAGTGTAGGACATCTTGAGGGGAAAACTGTAACTCTGTGAGATGAATTAACAGAACACAAAGAAGTTTCTAAGAAACCTTCTTTTCAGTTTTTATCTTAGGATATTTCCTTTCTAACCATAGCCCTCTATGCGCTTCCAAATATCACTTTGCAAATTCTGCAAGAACAGTCTTAGCGAAAGGCTTCTTGAGCGGAAATCAGTTACTCTGTGAGATGAATTACCAGAATATAAAGCAGTTTTTCAGAAAACTTCTTTCCAGTTTTTAATGAAGATATTTTCTTTTTCACCATCGCCCTCTATGGTCTTCCAGATATCACTTTGAATATTACACAAGAACAGTCTTAGTGAACGTCTTCTTGAGGGGAAAGCTGTAACACTGTGAGACGAATTAACAGAACACAAAGCAGTTTCACAGAAAGCTTCTTTCCGATTTTTATCTGAGGACATATACTTTTTCACCATATCCCTCTAGGGTCTTCCAAATATCACTTTGCAAATTCCACAAGAACAATCTTTGCGAAAGGCTTCATGAGGGGAAACCTGAAACTCTGTGAGATGAATTAACAGAACACAAAACAGTTTCTCAGATATATTCTTTCCAGTTTTTATCTGAACATATTTTATTTTTCACCATAACCCACCGTGGGCTTCCAAATATCACTTTGCAAATTCCAAAACAACAGTCTTAGTGAACGGCCTCTTGAGGGGGAAGCTGTAACTCTGTGAGATCAACTAGAAGAACACAAAGAAGTTTCTCAGAAAGCTTCTTTCCAGTTTTTACCAGAGGACTTTCCCTTTTTCACCATAGGCTTCTATGGGATTCCAAATATAAGCTTGCAAATTCCACAAGAACAGTCTAAGCGAAAGGTTTCTTGACGGGTAAGCTGTAACTCTGTGAGATGATTAACAGAACACAAAGCAATGTCTCAGAAAGCTTCTTTGCAGATTTTAACTGAAGATATTTCCTTTTTCACCGTAGCCCTCTATGGTCTTCCAAATATCACTTTGCAAATTTCACAAGAACAGCATTAGCGAAAGGCTTCTTGAGGGGAAAGCTATAACTCTGTGAGATGAATTAACAGTACACAAAACAGTTTCTCAGAAAGCTTCTTTCCAGTTTTTAACTTAAGATATTACCATTTTCACCATAGCCCTCTATAGGCTTCCAAATATCACTTTCCAAATTCAACAAGAACAGTCTTAGCGAAAGGCTTCTTCAGGGGAAAACTGTTACTCTGTGGGATGAATTAACAGAACACAAAGCCGTTTCTCAAAATGCTTCTTTCCAGTTTTTAATGGAAGAGATTTCCTTTTTCACCATAGCCCTCTAAGGGCATCCAAATATCACTTTGCAAATTCCACAAAAACAGTCTTAGCGAAGAGCTTCTTGAGGGGAAAGCTGTAACACTATGAGATGAATTACAAAATGCAAAGCAGTTTCTCAGAAATCTTCTTTCCAGTTTTTAAATGAAGATATTTCCTATATCACCATAGACCTCTATGGGCTTCCAAATCTCACTTTGTAAATTCCGCAAGAACAGTCTTAGCGAAAGGTTTCTGGAGGGGAAAGCTGTGTCTCTGTGAGTTGAATTAACAGAACACAAACAATTTTCCCAAAAACTTCTTTTCAGTTTTTATCTTAGGATACTTCCTTTTTCACCATAGCCCTCTACGCGCTTCCAAGTATCACTTTCCAAATTCCACAAGAACAGTATTAGCGAAAGGCTTCTTGAAGGGAAAGCTGTTACTCTGTGAGATGAATTTTGAGAACACAAAGCTGTTTCTCAGAAAGCTTCTTTCCAGTTTTTAACTGAAGATATATCCTTTTCTACCATAGCCCTCTATGGGCTTCCGAATATCACTTTGCAAATTCCACAAAAACAGTCTTAGTGAAAGGCTACTTGAAGGGAAAGCTGTAACGCAGTGAGATGAATTAAAAGAACACAAAGCAGTTTCTCAAAAACCTTCTTTTCAGTTTTTATCTTAGGATAATTTCTTTTTCACCACAGCTCTCTATGGGCATCCAAATATCACTTTTTAAATTCCACAAGAATAGTCTTAGCGAAAGGCTTCTTGAGGGGAAAGCTTAACTCCGCGAGATGAATTAACAGAACACAAAGCAGTTTCTCAGAAAGATTCTTTCCAGTTTTTAACTGAAGATATTTAATTTTTCACCATAGCTCTCTATGGGCTTCCAAATATCACTTTCAAATTCCACAGGAACAGCCTTAGCGAAAGGCTACTTGAGGGGAAAGCTGTAACTCTCTGAGATGAATTAACAGAACACCAAGCCGTTTCTCAGAAAGCTTCTTTCCAGTTTTTAACTGAAGATATTTCCTTTTTCAGCATAGCCCTCTCTGGGCTTCCTTATATCACTTTGCAAATTCCACAATAACAGTATTAGTGAAAGGCTTCTTGAGAGCAAAGCTATAACTCTGTGAAATGAATTAACAGAACACAAAACAGGTTCTCAGAAAGCTTATTTCCAGTTTTTAACTGAAGATATTTTCTTTTTCACTTTAAACCTCTACGGGCTTCCAAATATCACTTTGTAAATTCCACAAGAAACGTCTTAGCGAAATGCTTCTTGAGGGAAAAGCTGTAAATCGGTGAGATGAATTAACAGAACACAAAGCAGTTTCTCAAAAAGCTTCTTTCCACTTTTTAACTGAAGATATTTCCTTTTTCACCCTAGCCCTCTATGGGCTTCCAAATATCACCTTGCAAATTCCTCAAGAACACTCTTAGCTAAAGGCTTCTAGAGGAGAAAGCTGTAACTCTGTGAGATGAATTAACAGAACACTAAGCCGTTTCTCAGAAAGCTTCTTTCCAGTTTTTAACGGAAGACATTTCCTTTTTCACCATAGCCCTCATTGGGCTTTCAAATATCACTTTGGAAATTCCACTAGAAAAGTCATAGGGAAAGGCTTCTTGAGGAAAAACCTGTAACTCTGTGTGATGAGTTCACAGAACACAAAGCAGTTTCTCAGAAAGTTTCTTCCCAGTTTTTAACGGAAGATATTTACTTTTTCATCATAGCCCTGTATGGGCTTCCAAATATCACTTTGCAAATTCCACAAGAACAGTCTTAGCCAAAGGCTTCTTGAGGGGAAAGCTGTAATTCCCTCAGATGAATTAACAGAACACAAAACCGTTTCTCAGAAAGCTTTTTTCCAGTTTTTATCGGAAGAGATTTCCTTTGTCACCATAGCCCTCATTGGGCTTCCAAATATCACTTTGGAAATTTCACAAGAACAGTCTTAGGGAAGGCTTCTTGAGGGGAAAGCTATAATCCTGTGAGATGAATTAAGAGAACACAAAGCCGTTTCTCAGAAAGCTTCTTTGCAGTTTTTAACTGAAGATATTTCCTTTTTCACCATCGCCCTCTATGGGCTTCCAAATACCACTTTTTAAATTCCACCAGAGAAGTCTTAGCGAAAGGCTACTTGAGGTGAAAGCAGTAAATATGTGAGATGCATTGAAAGATCACTAAGCAGTTTCTCAAAAAGCTTCTTTCCACTTTTTAACTGAAGACATTTCCTTTTCACCATAGCCGTCTATGGGGTTCCAAAGATCACTTTTTAAATTCCACAAGAACAGTCTTAGGGAAAGGCTTCTTGAGGGCAAAGCTGTAACTCTGTGAGATGAATTAACAGAACACAAAGCCGTTTCTCATAAAGGTTCTTTCCAGTTTTTAACGGAATTGATTTCCTTTTTCACCGTAGACCTCTATGGGCTACAAAATATCACTTTGTAAATTCCACAAGAACAGGCTTAGCGAAAGGCTTTTGAGGGGAAAGCTGTAACACTGTGAGATGAATTAAGAGAACACAAAGCCGTTTCTCAGAAAGCTTCTTTCCAGTTTTTAACGGAAGATATTTGCTTTCTCACCATAGCCCTCTATGGGCTTCCAAATATCACATTTTAAATTCCACAGGAACAGTCTTAGCGAAAGGCTTCTTTTTTGGAATGTTGTAACTCTGTGAGATGAATTAACAGAACACAAAGAAGTTTCTCAAAAAGATTCTTTCCAGTTTTTAACTGAAGATATTTCCTTTTTCACTTTAGCCTTCTCTGAGCCTCTAAATATCACTTTTTAAATTCCACAAGAACAGTCTAAGCGAAAGAATTCTTGAGAGGAAAGCTATAACTCTCTGAGATGAATTAACAGAACACAAAGCAATTTCTCAAAAATCTTTTTTTCAGTTTTTATCTTAGGATATTTACTTTTTCACCTTAGCCCTCTATGGGTTTCCAAATATCACTTTTAAAATTCCACAAGAACAGTAGAGAAAGGCTTTTGAGGGGAAAGCAGTAACTCTATGAGATGAATTAACAGAACACAAAGCATTTTCTCAGAAAGCTTCTTTCGAGTTCTTAACTGAATATATTTCCATTTTCTCCATAGCCCTCTATGGGCTTCGAAATATCACTTTGTAAATTCCACAAGAACAGTCTTAGTTTAAGGCTTCTTGAGGTGAAAGCTGTAACTCTGTGAGATGAATTAACAAAACACAATGCAGTTTCTCAGAAAACTTCTTTACAGTTTTTACCTGAAGATATTTACTTTTTCACCATAGCCCTCTATGGGCTTCCAAATAGCACTTTGCAAATTCCACAAGAACAGCCTTAGCGAAAGGCTTGTTGAGGGGAAAGCTGTAACTCTGTGAGATGAATTAATAGAATACAAAGCAGTTTCTCAGAAAGCTTCTTTCCACTTTTTAACTGAAGATATTTCCTTTTTCACCATAGCCCTCTAAGGGCTTCCAAATATCACTTTGCAAATTCCACAAGAACAGTCTTAGCGAAATGCTTCTTGAGGGGAAGGCTGTAACTCTGTGAGATGAATTAAAAGAACACAAAGCCGTTTCGCAGAAAGCTTCTTTCCAGTTTTTAACGGAAGAGATTTACTTTTTCAGCATAGCCCTTTATGGGATTCCAAATATCACTTTGCAAATCCCACAAGAACAGTCTTAGCAAAAGGCTTCCTGAGGGGAATGCTGTAACTCTGTGAGATGAAAAAAGAGAACACAAATCCGTTCCTCAGAAAGCTTCTTTCCACTTTTTAGCGAAAGAGATTTCCTTTTTCAGCATAGCCCTCTATGGGCTTCCAAATATTACTTTGCAAATTTCACAAGAACAGTCGTAGCAAAAAGGTTCTTGATAGGAAAGCTATAACTCTGTGAGATGAATTAACAGAACACAAAACAGTTTCTCAGAAAGCTTCTTTCCACTTTTTAACTGAAGATATTTTCTTTTTGACCATAACCCTCTATGGGCTTCCAAATATCATTTTGCATGTTCCACAAGAACAGTCTTCGCCAAAGGCTTCTTGAGGGGAATGCTGTAACCCTCTGAGGTGAATTAACAGAATACAAAGCAGTTTCTCAGAAAGCTTCTTTTCAGTTTTTATCTTAGGATATTGCTTTTTCACCATATCCCTTCGTGGGCTTCCAAATATCACTTTGCAAATTCCACAAGAACAGTGTTAGCGAAAGGCTTCTTGAGGGGAAAGTTGCAACTCTGTGAGATGTATTAACAGAACCGAAATCAGTTTCTCAGAAATCTTCTTTCCAGTTTTCTACTGAAGATATTTCCTTTTTTACCATAGCCCTCTATGGGCTTCCAAATATCACTTTGCAAATTCCACAAGAACTGTCTCAGGGAAAGGCTTCTTGAGGGGAGAGCTGTAATTCTGTGAGATGAATTAATAGAACACAAAGCAGTTTCTCAGAAAACTTCTTTCCAGTTTTTAACGGAAGAAATTTCCCTTTTCACCATAGCCCACTATGGGCTTCCAAATATTACCTTGCAAATTTCACTAGAACAGTCTTAGCGAAGGCTTCTTGAGAAAGGCTTCTTGAGAGGAAAGCTGTAACTCTCTGAATTGAATTAAGAGAACACAAAGCAGTTTCTCAGAAAGCTTCTTTTCAGGTTTTATATTAGGATAATTCCTTTTTCACCGTAGCCCTCTATGGGCTTCCAAATATCACTTTGCTATTTCCACAAGAACAGTCTTAGCGAAAGGCTTCTTGAGGAGAAAGTTGTAACTCTGTGAGATGAATTAATAGAACACAAAGCAGTTTCTCAGAAAGCTTCTTTCAAGTAGTTAACTGAAGATATTTCCTTTTTGACCATAGTCCTCTACGGGCTTCGAAATATCACTTACCAAATTCCACAAGCACAACGTTAGTGAAAGGCTTCTTGAGGAGACCGCTGTAACTCTCTCAGATGAATTAACAGAACACAAAGCAGTTTCTCAGAAAGCTTCTTTCCACTTTTTATCTGAAGATGTTTCGTTTTTCTCCATAGCCCTCTCTGGCTTCCAAATATCACTTTGCAAATTTCACAAGAACAGTCTTCATGAAAGGTTTCTTGAGGGGAAAACTGTAACTCTGGAGATGAATTAACAGATCACAAAGCAGTTACTCAGAAAGCTTCTTTTCGGTTTTTATCTTAGGATATTTCCATTTTCACCATAGCCCTCTAAGGGCTTCTAAATAACACTTTGCAAATTCCACAAGAACAGTCTTAGCGAAACGCTTCTTGAGGAGAAAGCATTAACTCTGTGAGTTGAATTAACAGAACACAAAGCGGTTTCTCAGAAAGCTTCTTTTCAGTTTTTATCCTGGGATATTTCCTTTTTCACCATAGCCCTCTCTGGGCTTACATTTATCACTTTGAAAATTCTACAGGAACGTCTTAGTGAACGGCTTCTTGAAGGGAAAGCTGAAACTCTCTGAGATGAATTATCAGAGAATCAAGCAATTTCTCAGAAATATTCTTTCCAGTTTTTAACTTAAGATATTTCCTTTTTCAAAATAGACCTATAAGGGCTTCGAAATATCACCTTGCAAATTCCACAGGAACAGACTTAATGAATGACTTCTTGAGGGGAAAGCTATAACTCTGTGAGATGAATTAAGAGAACACAATGCAGTTTCTCAGAAAGCTTCTTTTCGATTTTTATCTTAGGATATTTCCCTTATAGCCACAACCCTCTATCGGCTTGCAATATCACTTGCAAATTCCACAAGAACAGTCTCAGTGAATGGCTTATTGACGGGAAAGCTGTAATTGTGTGAGATGAATTAACAGAACACAAATCAGTTTCTCAGAAAGCTTCTTTTCAGTTTTTATCTTAGGACATATCCTTTTTCACCATAGCCTTATATGGGCTTCCAAATATCACTTTTCAAATTCCACAAGAACAGACTTAGCGAAAGGCTTCTTCAGGTGAAAGCTGTAACTCTGTGAGATGAATTAACAGAACACAAAGCAGCTTCTCAGAAAGATTCTTTCCAGTTTTTTACAGAAGATATTTCAGTTTTCACAGTAGCCCTCTAAGGGCTTTCAAATATCACTTTGTAAATTCCAAAACAACAGTCTTAGCGAAAGGCTTCTTGAGGGTACAGCTGTGACTCTGTGAGATGAATTAACAGAACACAAAGTAGTTTCTCAGAAAGCTTCTTTTCAATTTGTATCTTAGGATATTTCCTTTTTTCATAGCCCTGTAAGGGCTTCTAAATATCACTTTGCAAATTTCACAAGAGCAGTATCAGTGAAAGGCTTCTCCAGGGGAAAGCTGTAACTCTGAGAGATGAATTAACAGAACGCAAAGGAGTTTCTCATAAAGCTTCTTTCCAGTTTTTAACTGAAGATATTTCCTTCTTTACCATTGCCCTCTATATGCTTCCAAATATCACTTTGCAAATTCCACAAGAACAGCCTTAGCGAAAGGCTTCTTGAGGGGAAAGCTGTAACTCCGTGAGATCAATTAACAGAACACAAGGCAGTTTCTCAGAAAGCTTCTTTTAAGTTTCTATCTTAGGATATTTCCATTTTCACCATAACCCTCTACGGGTTTCCAAATATCACTTTGCAAATTCCACAAGAACAGTCTTACCGAAAGGCTTCTTGGTGTGAAAGCTATAACTCTGTGAGATGAATTAACAGAACACAAAGCAGTTTCTCAGAAAGCTTCTTTCCAGTTTTTAACGGAAGACAGTTCCTTTTTCTCCATAGCCCTCTACTTGCTTCAAAATATCACTCTGTTAATTTTACCAGAAGAGTCTTTGTGAAAGACTTCTTGAGGGGAAAGCTGTAACACTGTGTGATCAATTAACGGAAAACAAACCAGTCTCTCAGAACGTTTCTTTCCAGATTTTAACGGAAGTTATTTCCTTTTTCACCATAGTCCTCTATGGACTTCCAAATATCACTTTGGAAATCCCACAAGAAATGTCTTAACGAAAGGCTTCATGAGGGGAAACTGTAACTCTGTAAGATGATTTAACAGAACACAAAGCAGTTTCTCAGAAAGCTTCTTTCCAGTTTGTAACCGAACATATTTCGTTTTTCACCATAGCCCCCTATGGGCTTCCAAATATCACTTTGAATATTCCACCAGAACAGTCTAAGCGAAAGGCTTCTTGAGGGGAAAGCGGTAACTCTGTGAGATGAATTAACAGAACACAAAGCAGTTTCTCTGAAAGCTTCTTTCCGGTTTTTAACGAAAGAGATTTCCTTTTTCACCATAGCCCTCTGTGGACTTCCAAATATCACTTTGCCAATCCCACAAGAACAGTCTTAGCGAAAGGCTTCATGAGGGGAAAACTGTAACTCTGTAAGATGATTTAACAGAACACAAAGCAGTTTCTCAGAAAGCTTCTTGTCGGTTTTTATCTTAGGATATTTCCCTTTTCGCCATAAACCTCTATCGGCTTCCAATATCACTTTGCAAATCCCACAAGAACAGTCTCAGTGAACGGCTTCTTGACGGGAAAGCTGTAACTGTGTGAGATGAATTAACGAACAAAGCAGTTTCTCAGAAAGCTTCTTTTCAGTTTTTATTTTAGGACAATTTCTTTTTCACCATAGCCCTATATGGGGTTCCAAATATCACTTTGCAAATTCCACAAGGACAGAGTTAGCGAAAGGCTTCTTCAGGGGAAAGCTGTAACTCTGTGAGATGAATTAACAGAACACAAAGCAGTTTCTCAGAAAGATTCTTTCCAGATTTTTACTGAAGATGTTTCAGTTTTCACCATAGCCCTCTAAGGGCTTCCAAATATCACTTTGCGAATTCCAAAACAACAGTCTTAGCGAAAGGATTCTTGAGAGGAAAGCTGTAAATCTTTGAGATGAATTAACAGAACACAAGCAGTTTCTCAGAAATCTTCTTTTCAGTTTTTTTCTTAGGATATTTCCTTTTTCCCATAGCCTTCTAAGGGCTTCGAAATATCACTTTGCAAATTTCACAAAAAAAAGTCTTAGCGAAAGGCTTTTTGAGGGGAAAGCTGTGACTCTGTGAAATGAATTAGCAGAACACAAAGCAGTTTATCAGAAAGCTTTTTTCCAGTTTCTAACTGAAGGTATTTCCTTTCTCACCATAGCCCTCTATAGGCTTCCAAATATCAAATTGCAAATTCCACAAGGTCAGCTTTAGCAGAAGGCTTCTTGAGGGGAAAGTTGTAACTCTGTGAGATCAATTAACAGAACGCAAGGCAGTTTCTCAGAGAGGTTCTTTTCAGTTTTTATCTTAGCATATTTCCTTTTTCACCATAGCCCTCTATGGGCTTCCAAATATCACTTTGCAAATTCCACAAGAACAGTCTTAGTGAACGGGTTCTTGAGGGAAAAGCTGTAACGCAGTGAGATGAATTAACAGAACACAAAGCAGTTTCTCAGAAAGCTTCTATCCAGTTTTAACGGAAGACATTTCCTTTTTCTGCATAGACTTCTAACGGCTTCCAAATATCACCTTGCAAATTCCACAGGAACAGTGTTAGTGAACGGCTTCTTGTGTCGAAAGCTAAAACTCTGTGAGACGAATTACGAGAATACAATGCAGTTTCTCAGAAAGCTTCTTTTCGGTTTTTATCTTAGGAAATTACCTTTTTCGCCATAATCCTCTATGGGCTTCCAATATCACTTTGCAAATTCCACAAGAACAGTCTCAGTGAACCGCTTCTTTAGGGGAAAGCTGTAACTCTGTGAGATGAATTAACAGAACACAAAGCAGTTTCTCAGATAGTTTCTTTTCAGTTTTTCACAGAAGATATTTCCTTTTTCACCATATCCCTCTATGGGTCTCCAAATATCACTTTGCAAATTCCACGAGAACAGTCTTAGCGAAAGGCTTCTTGAGGGGAAAGCTGTAGCTCTGTGACATGAATTAACAGAACACAAAGCAGTCCTTCAGAAAGCTTCTGTCCAGTTTTTAATGGAAGATATTTCCTTTTTCACCATAGCCCTGTATGGGCTTCCAAATATCTCTTTGCAAATTCCACAAGAACAGTCTTAGCGAAAGGATTCTTGAGGGAAAAGCTGTAACTCTGTGAGATCAATTAACAGAACACAAAGCAGTTTCTCAGAAAGCTTCTTTTCAGTTTTTATCTTCGGATATTTCCTTTTTCACCATAGCCCTCTATGGGCTTCCAAATATCACTTTGCAAAATCCACAAGCACAGTCTTAGCCAAAGGCTTCTTCAGGGGAAAGCTGTAACTCTCTGAGAGGAATTAACAGAACACAAAGCAGTTTCTCAGAAAGCTTCTTTCCAATTTTTTACCGGAGATATTTCCTTTTTCACCATAGCCCTCTATGGGCTTCCGAATATCCCTTTGCAAATTCCACAAGAACAGACTTATCGAAAGGCTTCTTGAAGGGAAAGCTGTAACTCTGTGAGATCATTAACAGAACACAAAGCAGTTTCTCAGATACCTTCTTTTCAGTTTTTATCTTAGCATATTTCCTTTTTCAACCTATCTCTCTATGGGCTTCCAAATATCACTTTCCAAATTCCACAAGAACAGTCTTAGCGAAAGGCTTCTTGAGAAAGGCTTCTTGAGGGGAAACTGTAACTCTGTGAGTTAAATTAACAGAACACAAAGCAGTTTCTCAGAAAGCTTATTTTCAGTTTTTATCCTAGGATATTTCCTTTTTCACCATAGCCCTCTATGGGCTTCCAAAAATCACTTTGCTAATTTCACAAGAACAGTCTTAGCGAAAGGCTTCTTGAGGAGAAAGCTGTAACTCTCTGAGAGGAATTAACAGAACACAATGCAGTTTCTCAGAAATCTTCTTTTCGGTTTTTATCTTAGGATATTTCCATTTTCACCATAGCCCCCTATGGCCTTCCAAATAACACTTTGCATATTCCACAAGAACAGTCTTAGCGAAAGGCTTCTTGAGGGGAAAGCTGTAACTCTGTGAGATGAATTAACAGAACACAAAGCAGTTTCTCAGAAAGCTTCTTTTCCGTTTTTATCTTAGGATATTTCCTTTGTCAGCATAGACCTGTATGGGCTTACAAATGTCACTTTGCAAATTCATCAGGAACAGTCTTAGCGAAAGGGTTCTTGAGGGGAAAGCTGTAGCTCTGAGAGATGAATTAACAGACCACAAAGCAGTTACTCAGAAAACTGCTTTCCAGTTTTTATCGGAAGATATTTCCTTTTTCACCATAATCCTCTTTGGGATTCCAAGTATCACATTGCAACTTCCACAAGAACAGTCTTAGCGAAAGACTTCTTGAGGGGAAGTCTGTAGGTTTGTTAGATGAACTAACAGACCACAAAGCAGTTAATCAGAAAGTTTCTTTCCAGTTTTTAACGGAAGATATTTTCTTTTAACCATATCCGTCTCTGGGCTTCCAAATATCACTTTGCAAATTCCACAAGAACAGTCTTAGTGAATGGCTTCTTGAGGGGAAAGCTATAACTCTGTGAGTGAATTACGAGAACACAGCGCAGTTTCTCAGAAAGCTTCCTTTCGGTTTTTATCTTAGGATATTTTCTTTTTCGCCAGACCCCCTATAGGCTTCCAAATATCACTTTGCAAATTCCACAATAACAGTATTAGGGAAAGACTTCTTTTTATTTTTTTTGTTTTTTTTTTTTGTTTTGTTTTTTTTTTTTAGACGGAGTCTCGCTGTGTCGCCCAGGCTGGAGTGCAGTGGCGCGATCTCGGCTCACTGCAAGCTCCGCCTCCCGGGTTCACGCCATTCTCCTGCCTCAGCCTCTGAGTAGCTGGGACTACAGGCGCCCGCCACCACGCCCGGCTAGTTTTTTGTATTTTTAGTAGAGACGGGGTTTCACCATGTTAGCCAGGATGGTCTCGATCTCCTGACCTTGTGATCCACCCGCCTTGGCCTCCCAAAGTGCTGGGATTACAGGCTTGAGCCACCGCGCCCGGCCGGGAAAGACTTCTTGAGGGGAAAGCTGTAACTCTCTGAGATGAATTAACAAAAAAAAAAAAAAAGCAGTTTCTCAGAAATCTTCTTTCAAGTTTTTAACGGAAGATATTTCCTTTTTCACCATAGCCCTCTATGGGTTTCCAAATATCACATTTCAAGTTCCACAAAAACAGTCTTAGCGAAAGGCTTTTTGAGGAGAAAGCTTTAATCTGTAAGATGAATTAAGAGACACAAAACTGTTTTTCAGAAAGCTTCTTTCCACTTTTTAAGGGAAGATATTTCCTTTTTCACCTTAGACCTGTATGGGCTTCCAAATATCACTTTGCAAATATGACAAGAACAGTCTTAGCGAAAGGCTTCTTGAGGTTACAGCTGTGACTCTGTGAGATGAATTAACAGAACACAAAGCAGTTTCTGAGAAAGCTTCTTTCCAGTTTTTTTTTTTAAATTTATTTATTATTATTAAACTTCAAGTTGTAGGGTACATGTGCACAACGTGCAGGTTTGCTACGTATGTATACTTGTGCCATGTTTGTGTGCTGCACCCATCAACTCGTCATTTACATAAGGTATAACTCCCAATGCAATCCCTGCCCCCTCCCCCCTCCCCATGATAGGCCCCGGTGTGTGATGTTCCCCTTCCCGAGTCCAAGTGATCTCATTGTTCAGTTCCCACCTATGAGTGAGAACATGCGGTGTTTGGTTTTCGGTTCTTGTGATAGTTTGCTGAGAATGATGGTTTCCAGCTGCATCCACGTCCCTACAAAGGACACAAACTCTTCCTTTTTTATGGCTGCATAGTATTCCATGGTGTATATGTGCCACATTTTCTTAATCCAGTCTGTCACTGATGGACTTTTGGGTTGATTCCAAGTCTTTGCTATTGTGAAGAGTGCCGCAATAAACATACGTGTGCATGTGTCTTTATAGCGGCATGATTTATAATCCTTTGGGTATACATCCAGTAATGGGATGGCTGGGTCATATGGTACGTCTAGTTCTAGATCCTTGAGGAATCGCCATACTGTTTTCCATAATGATTGAACTACT
The DNA here is from genome assembly GCF_047675955.1 of Chlorocebus sabaeus. Classification (NCBI taxonomy): domain Eukaryota; kingdom Metazoa; phylum Chordata; class Mammalia; order Primates; family Cercopithecidae; genus Chlorocebus; species Chlorocebus sabaeus. The sequence continues at coordinate 21,516 of NW_027327731.1, forward strand.
TTACAATCCCACCAACAGTGTAAAAGTGTTCCTATTTCTCCACATCCTCTCCAGCACCTGTTGTTTCCTGACTTTTGAATGATGGCCATTCTAACTGGTGTGAGATGGTATCTCAGTATGGTTTTGATTTGCATTTCTCTGATGGCCAGTGATGATGAGCATTTTTTCATGTGTCTGTTGGCTGTATGAATGTCTTCTTTTGAGAAATGTCTGTTCATATCCTTTGCCCACTTTTGGATGGGGTTGTTTGTTTTTTTCTTGTAAATTTGTTTGAGGTCTTTGTAGGTTCTGGATATTAGCCTTTGTCAGATGAGCAGATTGCAAAAATTTTCTCCCATTCTGTAGGTTGCCTGTTCACTCTGATGGTAGTTTCTTTTGCTGTGCAGAAGCTCTTTAGTTTAATGAGATCCCATTTGTCAATTTTGGCTTTTGCTGCCGTTGCTTTTGGTGTTATAGACATGAAGTCTTTGCCCATGCCTATGTCCTGAATGGTACTACCTAGGTTTTCCTCTAGGGTTTTTATGGTCTTAGGTCTAACGTTTAAGTCTCTAATCCATCTTGAATTAATTTTCGTATAAGGAGTAAGGAAAGGATCCAGTTTCAGCTTTCTGCTTATGGCTAGCCAATTTTCCCAGCACCATTTATTAAATAGGGAATCCTTTCCCCATTTCTTGTTTCTCTCAGGTTTGTCAAAGATCAGATGGCTGTAGATGTGTGGTATTGTTTCTGAGGACTCTGTTCTGTTCCATTGGTCTATATCTCTGTTTTGGTACCAGTACCATGCTGTTTTGGTGACTGTAGCCTTGTAGTATAGTTTGAAGTCAGGTAGCGTGATGCCTTCAGCTTTGTTCTTTTGACATAGGATTGTCTTGGAAATGCGGGCTCTTTTTTGGTTCCATATGAACTTTAAAGCAGTTTTTTCCAATTCTGTGAAGAAACTCATTGGTAGCTTGATGGGGATGGCATTGAATCTATAAATAACCTTGGGCAGTATGGCCATTTTCACAATATTGATTCTTCCTATCCATGAGCATGGTATGTTCTTCCATTTGTTTGTGTCCTCTTTTATTTCATTGAGCAGTGGTTTGTAGTTCTCCTTGAAGAGGTCCTTTACATCCCTTGTAAGTTGGATTCCTAGGTGTTTTATTCTCTTTGAAGCAATTGTGAATGGAAGTTCATTCATGATTTGGCTCTCTGTTTGTCTGTTACGGGTGTACACGAATGCTTGGGATTTTTGCACATTAATTTTGTATCCTGAGACTTTGTTGAAGTTGCTTATCAGCTTAAGGAGATTTCGGGCTGAGACAATGGGATTTTCTAAATATACAATCATGTCATCTGCAAAGAGGGATAATTTGACTTCTTCTTTTCCTAACTGAATCCCCTTGATTTCTTTCTCTTGCCTGATTGCCCTAGCCAAGACTTCCAACACTATGTTGAATAGGAGTGGTGAGAGAGGGCATCCCTGTCTTGTGCCAGTTTTCAAAGGGAATTTTTCCAGTTTTTGCCCATTCAGTATGATATTGGCTGTGGGTTTGTCATAAATAGCTCTTATGATTTTGAGGTACGTTCCATCAATACCGAATTTATTGAGCGTTTTTTAGCATGAAGGGCTGTTGAATTTTGTCAAAAGCCTTTTCTGCATCTATTGAGATAATCATGTGGTTCTTGTCTTTGGTTCTGTTTATATGCTGGATTATGTTTATTGATTTGCGAATGTTGAACCAGCCTTGCATCCCAGGGATGATGCCCACTTGATCATGGTGGATAAGCTTTTCGATGTGCTGTTGAATCCGGTTTGCCAGTATTTTATTGAGGATTTTTGCATCGATGTTCATCAGGGATATTGGTCTAAAATTCTCTTCTTTTGTTGTGTCTCTGCCAGGCTTTGGTATCAGGATGATGTCGGCCTCATAAGATGAGTTAGGGAGGATTCCCTGTTTTTCTATTGATTGGAATAGTTTCAGAAGGAATGGTACCAGCTCCTCCTTGTACCTCTGGTAGAATTCAGCTGTGAATCCATCTGGTCCTGGACTTTTTTCATTGGTAGGCTATTAATTATTGCCTCAATTTCAGAGCCTGCTATTGGTCTATTCAGGGATTCAACTTCTTCCGGGTTTAGTCTTGGAAGAGTGTAAGTGTCCAGGAAATTATCCATTTCTTCTAGATTTTCTAGTTTATTTGCGTAGAGGTGTTTATAGTATTCTCTGATGGTAGTTTGTATTTCTGTGGGGTCAGTGGTGATATCCCCTTTATCATTTTTTATTGCGTCTATTTGATTTTTCTCCCTTTTCTTCTTTATTAGTATTGCTAGTGGTCTGTCAATTTTGTTGATCTTTTCAGAAAACCAACTCCTGGATTCATTGATTTTTTGGAGGGATTTTTGTGTCTCTATCTCCTTCAGTTCTGCTCTGATCTTAGTTATTTCTTGCCTTCTGCTAGCATTTGAATGAGTTTGCTCTTGCTTCTCTAGTTCCTTTAATTGTGATGTTAGAGTGTCAATTTTAGATCTTTCCTGCTTTCTCTTGTGGGCATTTAGTGCTATAAATTTCCCTCTACACACTGCTTTAAATGTGTCCCAGAGATTCTGGTATGTTGTATCTTTGTTCTCATTGGTTTCAAAGAACATCTTTATTTCTGCCTTTATTTCGTCATGTACCCAGTAGTCATTCAGGAGCAGGTTGTTCAGTTTCCATGTAGCTGAGCGGTTTTGATTGAGTTTCTTAGTACTGAGTTCTAGTTTGATTGCATTGTGGTCTGAGAGACAGTTTGTTACAATTTCTGTTCTTGTACATTTACTGAGGAGTGCTTTACTTCCAACTATGTGGTCAATTTTGGAATAAGTGCGATGTGGTGCTGAGAAGAATGTATATTCTGTTGATTTGGGGTGGAGAGTTCTATAGATGTCTATTAGGTCTGCTTGCTGCAGAGATGAGTTCAATTCCTGGATATCCTTGTTAATTTTCTGTCTCGTTGATCTGTCTAATGTTGACAGTGGAGTGTTGAAGTCTCCCATTATTATTGTATGGGAGTCTAAGTCTCTTTGTAGGTCTCTAAGGACTTGCTTTATGAATCTGGGTGCTCCTGTATTGGGTGCATATATATTTAGGATAGTTAGCTCTTCCTGTTGAATTGATCCCTTTACCATTATGTAATGGCCTTCTTTGTCTCTTTTGATCTTTGATGGTTTAAAGTCTGTTTTATCAGAGACAAGTATTGCAACCCCTGCTTTTTTTTGTTCTCCATTTGCTTGGTAAATCTTCCTCCATCCCTTTATTTAGAGCCTATGTATGTCTCTGCGTGTGAGATGGGTCTCCTGAATACAGCAGACTGATGGGTCTTGACTCTTTATCCAGTTTGCCAGTCTGTGTCTTTTAATTGGAGCATTTAGTCCATTTACATTTAAGGTTAATATTGTTATGTGTGAACTTGATCCTACCATTATGATATTAACTGGTTATTTTGCTCGTTAGTTTCTTCCTAGCCTTGATGGTCTTTACATTTTGGCATGTTTTTGCAATGGCTGGTACCGGTTGTTCCTTTCCATGTTTAGTGCTTCCTTCAGGGTCTCTTGTAAGGCAGGCCTAGTGGTGACAAAATCTCTAAGCATTTGCTTATCTGTAAAGGGTTTTATTTCTCCTTCACTTATGAAACTTAGTTTGGCTGGATATGAAATTCTGGGTTGAAAATTCTTTTCTTTAAGAATGTTGAATATTGGCCTCCACTCTCTTATGGCTTGTAGAGTTTCTGGCGAGAGATCTGCTGTTAGTCTGATGGGCTTCCCTTTGTGGGTAACCCGACCTTTCTCTCTGGCTGCCCTTAAGATTTTTTTCTTCATTTCAACTTTGGTGAATCTGGCAATTATGTGTCTTGAAGTTGCTCTTCTCGAGGAGTATCTTTGTGATGTTCTCTGTATTTCCTGGATCTGAATGTTGGCCTGCCCTACTAGGTTGGGAAAGTTCTCCTGGATGATATACTGAAGAGTGTTTTCCAACTTGGTTCCATTTTCCCCCTCACTTTCAGGCACCCCAATCAGACGTAGATTTGGTCTTTTTACATAATCCCATACTTCTTGCAGGCTTTGTTCATTTCTTTTTCTTCTTTTTTCTTTTGATTTCTCTTCTCGCTTCATTTCGTTCATTTGATCCTTAATCGCTGATACTCTTTTCCAGTTGATCGAGTCGGTTACTGAAGCTTGTGCCTTTGTCACGTATTTCTCGTGTCATGATTTTCATCTCTTTCATTTCGTTTATGACCTTCTCTGCATTAATTATCCTAGCCATCAATTCTTCCACTTTTTTTTCAAGACTTTTTGTTTCTTTGCGCTGGGTAGGTAATTCCTCCTTTAGCTCTGAGAAGTTTGATGGACTGAAGCCTTCTTCTATCATCTCGTCAAAGTCATTCTCCGTCCAGCTTTGATCCGTTGCTGGCGATGAGCTGCGCTTCTTAGCTGGAGGAGATGCGCTCTTATTTATTGAAATTCCAGGTTCTGTGCCCTGCTATTTCTCCATCTTTGTGGCTTTATCTACCTCTGGTTTTTAACGGAACATATTTCCTTTTTCACATTGCCCTCTATGGGCTTCCAAATATCACGTTGCAAATTTCACAAGAACAGTCTTAGTGAACGGCTTCTTGAGGGGAAAGCTGTAACTCTGTGAGATGAATTAACAGAACACAAAGCAGTTTCTCAGAAATCTTGTGTCCAGTTTTTAAGGAAAGATATTTCCTTTTTCACCATAGAACCGAGGGCTTCGAAATATCACTTTTCAAATTCCACAAGAACAGTCTTAGCGAAAGGCTTCTTGAGGAGAAAGGTGTTACTCTGTGAGATGAATTACCAGAACACAAAGCAGTTTCTCAGAAAGCTTCTTTTCGGTTTTTATCTTAGGATATTTTCATTTTCACCGTAGCCCTCTATGGGCTTCCAAATATCACTTTGCAAATTCCACAAGAACAGTCTTAGCGAAAGGCATATTGAGGGGAAAGCTGTAAATCTGTGAGATGAATTAACAGAACACAAAGCAGTTTCTAAAAAACATTCTTTCCAGTTTTTAACGGAAGATATTTCCTTTTTCATCATAGCCCTCTATGGGCTTCCAAATATCACCTTGAAAATTCCACAGGAACAATCTTAGTGATCGGCTTCTTGAGGGAAAAGCTATAACTGTGGAATAAATTAAGAGAATATAATGCAGTTTCTCAGAAAGCTTCTTTTCGGTTTTTATCTTAGAATATTTCCTTTTTGCCATAACCCTCTATGGGCTTCTAAAATCAATTTGCATATTCCACAAGAACAGTCTTAGCGAAAGGCTTCTTGAGGAGAAAGCTGTAACTCTGTGAGATGAATTAACAGGACACAAAGCACTTTCTCAGAAAGCTTATTTCCAGTTTATAACGGAAAATATTTCCTTATTCACCATAGCCATATATGGCCTTCTAAATACCACTTTCGAAATGACACAAGAACAGTCATAGCAAAAGACTTCTTGAGGGGAAAGCTGTAACTCTGTGAGATGAATTAACAGAACACAAAGCAGTTTCTCAGAAAGCTTCTTTCCAGTTTTCAACTGAAGATATTTCCTTTTTCACCATAGCCCTCTATGGGCTTCCAAATATCACTTTGCAAATTCCACAAGAACAGACTTAGTAAAGGTCTTCTGCAGGGGAAAGCTGTAACTCTGTGAGATGAATTAACAGAACACAAAGCAGTTTCTCAGAAAGCCTCTTTCCAGTTTTTAACGGAAGATATTTCCTTTTCCACCATAGCCCTCGATGGGCTTCCAAATATCACTTTAAATATTCCACAAGAACAGTCTTATCAAAAGGCTTCTTGAGGGGAAAGCTGTAACTGTGTGAGATGAATTAACAGAACACAAAGCAGTTTCTTCGAAAACTTCTTTCCAGTTTTTAGCGGAAGATATTCCCTTTTGCACCGTAGGCCTCTTTGGGCTTCCAAATATCACTTTGCCAATTCCACAAGAACAGCCTTAGCAAAATAATTCTGAAGGGAAAGCTGTAACACTGTGAGATGAATTAAGAGAACACAAAGCAGTTTCTCAGAATGCTTCTTTTCCGTTTTTATCTAAGATACTTCCTTTTTCACCATAGCCCTCTATGGGCTTCCAAATATCACATTGTAAATTCCACAAGAACAGTCATAGAAAATTCTTCTTGAGGGTAAAGGTGTAACTGAGTGAGATGAAATAACAGAACACAAAGCAGTTTCTAAGAGAGCTTCTTTCCAGTTTTTAACGGAAGATATTTCCTTTTTCACCGTAGCCCTGTATGGGCTTCCAAATATCACCTTGTAAATTCCTCAAGAAGAGTCTTAGCGAAAGTGGTCTGGAGGGTAACAGAGTGACTCTGTGAGATGAATTAACAGAGCACAAAGCAGTTTCTCAGAAAGCTTCATTCTTGTTTTAAACGAAACATATTTCCTTTTTCAACATAGCTCTCTCGGGTCTTCCAAATATCACTTTGCAAATTCCGCAAGAACAGTCTTTGCGAAAGGCTTCTTGAGAGGAAAGCAGTAACTCTGTGAGATGAATTAAAAGAACACAAAGCAGTTTCTCAGATAGCTTTTTTTCCAGTTTTTAACGGAACATATTTCCTTTTTCACCACAGCCCTCTATGGGCTTCCAAATATCACTTTCCAAACTCCACAAGAACAGTCTTAGCGAAAGGCTTCTTGAATGGAAAGCTGTATCTCTGTGAGATGAATTAACCGAACACAAAGGAGTTTCTCAGAAATCTTCTTTCCAGTTTTTTTACGAAAGATATTTCCTTTTACACCATAGCCCTCTAGGGACTTCCAAATATCACTTTGCATATTCCACAAAAACAGACTTAGCTAAAGACTTCTTGAAGCGAAAACTTGAAATCTGTGAGATGAATTAACAGAACACAAAGCAGATTTTCTGAAAACTTCTTTCCGGTTTTTAACGGAAGGTATTTCTATTTCACCCTAGCTCTCTAGTGTCTTCCAAATATCAGTTACCATTAGCGAAAGGCTTCTTGAAGGGAAACCTCTAAGTCTGTGAGATGAATTAACAGAATACAAAGCAGTTTCTCATAAAGCTTCTTTCCAGTTTTTCCGGAAGATATTTCCTTTTTCACCATAGCCCTTTATGGGCTTCCAAATATCACTTTGCAAATTCCACAAGAACAGCCTTAGATAAAGGCTTCTTGAAGGGAAAGATGTAACTCTGTGAGATGAATTAACAGAACACAAAGCAGTTTATCAGAAAGTTTCTTTTCAGTTTTTAACTTAGGATATTTCCTTTTTCACCGTAGCCCTCTATGGGCTTCCAAATATCCCTTTGAAAATTCCACAAGGACTCTCTTAGCCAATGGCTTCTAGAAGGGAAAGCTGTAACTCTGTGAGATGAAATAACGGAACACAAACAGTTTCTCAGAAAGCTTCCTTCCAGTTTTTAACGGAAGATATTTCCTTTTTCACCGTAGCCCTCTACTGACTTCTAAATATCACTTTGCAAATTCCACAAGAACAGTCTTAGCGAAAGGCTTCTTGAGGGGAAAGCTGTAACTCTGTGAGATGAATTAATAGAACACAAAGCAGTTTCTCAGAACGCTTCTTTCCAGTTTTTAACGGAAGATATTTCCTTTTTCAACATATACCTCTATAGGCTTCCAAATATCACTTTGCAAATTCCAGAAGAACAGTCTTTGCAAAAAGCTTCTTGAGTGGAAAGCATTAGCTCTGTGAGATGAATTAACAGAACACAAAGCAGTTTCTCAGATAGCTTCTTTCCAGTTTTTAACTGAAGATATTTCCTTTTTCACCGTAGCCCTCTATGGGCTTCCAAATATCACTTTCAAATTCCACAGGAACAGCCTTATCGAATGGCTTTTTGAAGGGAAAGCTGTAACTCTGTGAGACGAAATAGCAGAACACAAAGCAATTTCTCAGAAAGATTCTTTCCAGTTTTTAACTGAAGATATTTCCTTTTTCACCATAGCCTTCTATTGGCTTCCAAATATCACGTTGCCAATTCCAAAAGAACAGGCTTAGAGAAAGGCTTCTTGAGGGGAAAGCTGTAATTCTGTGAGATGAATTAAGAGAACACAAAGCAGTTTCTCTGAAAGCTTCTTTCCATTTTTTTACGGAGGATATTTCCTTTTTCACCATAGCCCTCTATGGGCTTCCAAATATCACTTTGCAAATTCCACAAGAACAGTCTTACGAAGGGCTTCTTGAAGGAAAAGCTGTAACTGTGTGAGATGAATTAACAGAACACAAAGCAGTTTCTTCGAAAACTTCTTTCCAGTTTTTAGCGGAAGATATTCCCTTTTGCACCGTAGGCCTCTTTGGGCTTCCAAATATCACTTTGCCAATTCCACAAGAACAGCCTTAGCAAAATAATTCTGAAGGGAAAGCTGTAACACTGTGAGATGAATTAAGAGAACACAAAGCAGTTTCTCAGAATGCTTCTTTTCAGTTTTTATCTAACATACTTCCTTTTTCACCATAGCCCTCTATGGGCTTCCAAATATCACTTTGCAAATTCCTCAAGAGCAGTCATAGCAAAAGGATTCTTGAGAGGAAAGCTGTAACTCTGTGCGAAGAATTCACAGAACACAAAGTAGTTTCTCAGAAAGCTTCTTTCCAGTTTTTTACGGAAGATGTTTCATTTTTCAGCATAGCCCTCTATTGGCATACAAATATCACTTTGCCAATTCCACAAGAACAGCCTTAGCGAAAGGCTTCATGAAGGGAAAGCTGTAACTCTGTGAGATGAATTAACAGAACACAAAGCAGTTTCTCAGAAGGCTTCTTTCCAGTTTTTAACGGAAGATATTTCCTTTTTCACCATAGCCCTCTGTGGGCTTCCAGATATCACCTTTTTAATTCCACAAGAACAGTCTTAGCGAAAGTCTTCTGGAGGGGAAAGCTGTAACTCTGTAAGATGAATTAACAGAACACAAAGCAGGTTCTCAGAAAGCTTCTTTCCAATTTTTTACCGGAGATATTTCCTTTTTCACCGTAGCCCTCTAAAAACTTCCAAATATCACTTTGAAATCCCACAAGATCAGTCTTAGCGAAAGGCTTCCTTACGGGAAAGGTGTAACTCGGTTAGGTGTGTTAACAGAACACACGACATTTTCTCAGAAAGCTTCATTCCAGTTTTTAACGGAAGATATTTTTTTTATCACCATAGCCCCCTTCCACATTCCAAATATCACTTTGCAAATTCCACAAGAACAGTCTTAGAGAAAGGCTTCTGCAGGGGAAAGCTATAACTCTGTGAGATGAACTAACAGAACACAAAGCAGTTTCTCAGAACGCTCCTTTACGAATTTTAATTGAAGATATTTCCTTTTTCACCATAGCCCTCTATGGGATTCCAAATTTCATTTTTCAAATTCCACAAGAACAGTCTTAGTGAACGGGTTCTTGAGTGGAAAGCTGTAACTCTGTGAGATGAATTAACAGACACAAAGCAGTTTCTCAGAAAGCTTCTGTTTGATATTTATCTTAGGATATTTCCATTTTCACCACAGCCCTCTATGCGCTTCCAAATATCACTTTGCAAATTCCACAAGAACACTGTTATCGAAAGTCTTCGGTAGAGGAAAGCTGTATCTCTGTGAGATATGTTAACAGAACACATGGCAGTTTCTCAGAAAGCTTCTTTCAAGTTTTTAACGGAAGATATTTCCTTTTTCACCTTAGCCCTCGATGGGGTTCAAAATATTAATATGCAAATTTCACAGGTATAGTCTTAATGAACGGCTTTTTGAGGGAAAGCTGAAACTCTGTGAGATTAACTGACAGAACACAAAGCAGTTTCTCAGAGAGATTATTTTCGGTTTTTAACGGAAGATATTTCCTTTTACACCATAGCCTTCTATGGGCTTCCAAATATCATTTTGCAAATTCCACAAGAACAGTCTTAGCTAAAAGCTTATTGAGGGAAAGCTGTAACTCTGTGAGATGAATTAACAGAACAAAAAGCAGTTTCTGAGAAATCTTCTTTCCAGTTTTTAACGGAAGATATTTCCTTTTTCTCAATAGCCTTCTAGGGGCTTCCAAATATCACCTTGCAAATTACACAAGAACAGTCTTAGCGAAAGTCTTCTTGATGGGAAAGGTGTAACTCTGTGAGATGAATTAACAGAACATAAAGAAGTGTCTCAGAAAGCTTCTTTCCACTTTTCAACTGAGGATATTTCCTTTTTCACCATAGCCCTCTAAGGGCTTCCAAATATCACCTTGCATATTCCACAAGAACAGTCTTAGCGATTCGCTTATAGAGGGAAAAGCTGTAACTCTGTGAGATGAATTAACAGAACACAAAGCAGTTTCTCAGAAAGATTCTTTCCAGTTTTCAATTGAAGATATTTCCTTTTTAACCATAGCCCTATATGGGCTTCTAAATATCACTTTGCAAATTCCTCAAGAACAGACTTAGTAAAGTTCTCCTTGAGGGGAAAGCTGTAACTCTGTGAGATGAATTAACAGAACACAATGCAGTTTCTCAGAAAGCTTCTTTCCAGTTTTTAACGGAAGATATTTCCTTTTTCACCAAAGCCCTCTATGGGCTTCCAAATATCACTTTGAAAATTCCACAAGAACAGTCTTAGCGAAAGGCTTCTTGAGGATAAAGCTGTAAGTATGTGAAATGAATTAACAGAACACAAAGCAGTTTCTCAGAAAGCTTCTTTCCAGTTTTTAACGGAAGAGAATTTCTTTTTCACCATAGCCCTCTCTGGGCTTCCAAATATCACTTTGCAAATCCCACATGAACAGTCTTCGGGAAAGGTTTCTTGAGGGGAAAGCTGTAACTCTGTGAGATCAATTAACAGAATACAAAGCAGTTTCTCAGAAAGCTTCTTATCAGTTTTTATCTTCGGATATTTCCTTTTTCACCATAGCCCTCTATGGGCTTCCAAATATCACTTTGCAAATTCCACAAGCACAGTCTTAGCGAAAGGCTTCTTCAGGAGAAAGCTGTAACTCTGTGAGATGAATTAACAGAACACAAAGCAGTTTCTCAGAAAGCTTCTTTCCAGTTTTTTACCGGAGATATTTCCTTTCTCAAAATAGCCTTCTATGGGCTTCCAAATATCCATTTGCAAATTCCACAAGAACAGACTTAGCGAAAGGCTTCTGGAAGGGAAAGCTGTAACTCTGCGAGATGAATTAAGAGAACACAAAGCAATGTCTCACAAATCTTCTTTCCAGTTTTTAACGGAACATATTTCCTTTTTCAACTCAGCCCTCTATGGGCTTCCAAATATCACTTTGCAATTTCCACAAGAACAGTCTTTGCGGAGGGCTTCTGGAGGGGAAGGTTTTAACTCTGTGAGATGAATTAAGAAAACACAAAGCAGTTACTCAGAAGTCATCTTTCCATTTTTTAACGGAAGATATTTCCTTTTTCAGCATAGACCTCTATGGGCTTCCAAATATCACTATGCAAATTCCACAAGAACAGACTTAGCGAAAGGCTTCTGGAGGGGAATGCTGTAACTCTGTGAGTTGAATTAACAGAACACAAAGCAGTTTCTCAGAAACCTTCTTTCCAGTTTTTAACTGAGGATATTTCCTTTTTCACCATAGCCCTCTATGGGCTTCGAAATATCACTTTGCAATTTCCAGAAGAACAGTCTTAGGGAAAGGTTTCTGTAGGGGAAACTGTAACTCTGTGAGATGAATTAACAGAACACAAAGCAATTTCTAAGAAAATTTCTTTGCAGTTTTTAATTGAAGAAATTTCCTTTTTCACAATTGCCCTCTATGGGCTTCCCAATATCACTGTGCAAATACCACATAAACAGAATTAGCGAAAGGCTTCTTGAGGGGAAAGCTGTAACTCGGTGAGGTGTATTAACAGAACACCCGGCAGTTTCTCAGAAATCTTCTTTCCAGTTTTTAACGGAAGATATTTCCTTTTTCACCATTGCCCTCTATGGGCTTCCAAATATCACTTTGCAAATTCCAATAGAACAGTCTTAGCCAACAGCTTCTTGAGGGGAAAGCTGTAACTCAGTGAGATGTATTAACAGAACACACGGCAGTTTCTCTGAAAGCTTCTTTCCAGTATTAAACGGAAGATATTTCCTTTTTCACCATTGCCCCTTACGGGTTTCCAAATATCACTTTGCAAATTTCACAAGAACAGTTTTAGTGAACGGCCTCTTGAGGAGAAAGCTGATACTCTGTGAGATGAACCAACAGAACACAAAGCGGTTTCTCAGAGAGCTTCTTTTCGGTTTTTAGCGGAAGATATTTCCTTTTTCACCGTAGCCCTCTATGGGCTTCCAAATATCACTTTGCAAATTCCACAAGAACAGTCTTAACGAAGGACTTCTGGAGGGGAACTTTGTAACTCTGTGAGAAAAATTAACAGAACACAAAGCAGTTTCTCAGAAAGCTTCTTTCCAGTTTTTAACAGAAGATATTTCCTTTTTCACCATAGCCCTCTAGGGATTCCAAATATCACTTTGCAAATTCCACAAGAAGAGTCTTAGGGAAAGGCTTCTGGAGGGGAAAGCTGTAACTCTGTCAGATGAATTAACAGAACACAAAACAGTTTCTCAGAAACCTTCCTTCCACTTTTTAACTGAAGAAGTTTCCTTTTTCACCATAGCGCCCTATGGGCTTCCAAATATCACTTTGCAAATCGCACAAGAACAGTCTTAGCGAAAGGCTTCTTGAGGGGAAAGCTGTAAGTCTGGGAGATGAATTAACACTACACAAAGCAGTTTCTCAGAAAGCTTCCTTTCAGTTTTTATCTTAGGAAATTTCCTTTTTCACCATAGCCAGCTATGGGCTTCCAAATATCACTTTGCAAATTCCAAAAGAAGAGTCTTTGCGGAGGGCTTCTTGAGGGGAAAGTTGTAACTCTGTGAGTTGAATTAACAGAACACAAAGCAGTTTCTCAGAAATCTTCTTTCCAATTTTTAACGGAAGATATTCCCGTTTTCACCATAGCCCTGTATCTGCTTCCAAATATCACTTTGCAAATTCCACAAGAACAGTCTTAGCGAAAGGCTTCTTGAAGGAAAAGCTGTAACTCTGTGAGATGAATTAACAGAACACAATGCAGTTTCTCAGAAAGCTTCTTTCCAGTTCTTAACGGAAGATATTTCCTTTTTTACCATAGCCCCCTACGGGCTTCCAAATATCACTTTGCAAATTCCAGAAGAACAGTCTTAGTGAAATGCTTCTGGAGGGGAAAGCTGTAATTCTGTGAGATGAAGTAACAGAACACAAAGCAGTTTCTCAGAAAGCTTCTTTCCAGTTTTTAACGGAAGACATTGCTTTTTTCACCATAGCCTCCTATGGGTTTCCAAATATCACTTTGCAAATTTCACAAAGGCAGTCTTAGTGAACGACTTCTTTAGGGGAAAGCTGTAACTCTGTGAGATGAATTAAGAGAACCCAAAGCCGTTTCTCAGAAACCTTCTTTTCAATTTTTATCTTAGGATATTTCCTTTTTCACCATAGGCCTCTATGGGCTTCCAAATATCTCAATGCAAATTCCACAAGAAGAGTCTTAGTGAAAGGCTTCTTGAGGGGAAAGCTGTAACTCGGTGAGATGTATTACACCAACACACGGCAGTTTCTCAGAAAGCTCCTTTCCAGTTTTTAACTGAAGATATTTCCTTTTTCACCATTGCCCTCTATGGGCTTCCAAGTATCACTTTGCAATACTCTGGTTTCTCTTCAGATCGTATAAATCTTTCGCCTTTTACCAAATATCACTTTGCAAATTCCAAAAGAACAATCTTAGGGAAAGGGTTCTGGAGGGGAAAGCTGTAACTCTGTAAGGTAAATTAACAGAACAAAAGGCAATTTCTCAGAAAGCTTCTTTCCAGTTTTTAACTGAAGATATTTCCTTTTTCACCATAGCCCTCTATGGGCTTCCAAATATCACTGTGCAAATCCCACAAGAACAGTCTTAGCGAAAGGCTTCTTGAGGGTAAAGCTGTAATCGGTGTGGTGTATTAATAGAACACACGGCAAGTTCTCAGAAAGCTTCCTTCCAGTTTTTAACGGAAGATATTTCCTTTTTCACCATATCCCTCTATGGGCTTCCAAATATCACTTTGCAAGTTCCACTAGAACAGCCTTAGCAAACCGCTTCTTGAGGGGAAAGCTGTTTCTCGGTGGATGTATTAAGAGAACACACGGCAGTTCCTGTGAAAACTTCTTTCCCGTTTTTAACGGAAGATATTTCCCTTTTCACCGTAGCACTGTATGGGTTTGCAAATATCAATTTGCAAATTTCACAAGAATAGTCTTAGTGGGGCACCATGAGGGAAAAACTCAAACTCTGTAAGATGAACTATGAGAACACAAAGCAGTTTCGCAGAAAGCTTCTTTCCAGTTTTTAACTGAAGATATTTCATTTTTTACTATAGCCCTCTAGGAGCTTCCAAATATCACTTTGCAAATTCCACAAGAACAGCCTTAGCGAAAGGTTTCTTGAGCAGAAAGCTGTAACTGTGTGAGATGAATTAACAGGACACAAAGCACTTTCTAAGAAAGCTTCTTTCCAGTTTATAACGAAGATATTTCCTTATTCACAATAGCCCTCTATGGCCTTCTAAATACCACTTTCCAAATGACACAAGAACAGTCCCAGCGAAAGATTTCTTGAGGGGAAAGCTGTAATTCTGTGAGATGAATTAACAGAACACAAAGCAGTTTCTCAGAAAGCTTCTTTCCAGGTTTCAACTGACGATATTTCCTTTTTAACCATAGCCCTATATGGGCTTCTAAATATCACTTTGCAAATTCCACATGTACAGACTTAGTAAAGTTATCCTTGACGGGAAAGCTGTAACTCTGTGAGATGAATTAATAGAACACAAAGCAGTTTCTCAGAAAGCTTCTTTCCAGTTTTTAACGGAAGATATTTCCTTTTTCACCAAAACCCTCTATGGGCTTCCAAATATCACTTTGAAAATTCCACAAGAACAGTCTTAGGGAAAGGCTTCTTGAGGAAAAATCTATAAGTATGTGAAATGAATTAACAGAACACAAAGCAGTTTCTCAGAAAGCTTCCTTCCAGTTTTTAACGGAAGAGAATTCCTTTTTCACCATAGCCCTCTCTGGGCTTCCAAATATCACTTTGCAAATCCCACAAGAACAGTCTTCGGGAAAGGTTTCTTGAGGGGAAAGCTGTAACTCTGTGAGATCAATTAACAGAACACAAAGCAGTTTCTCAGAAAGCTTCTTTTCAGTTTTTATCTTCGGATATTTCCTTTTTCACCATAGCCCTCTCTGGGCTTCCAAATATCACTTTGCAAATTCCACAAGCACAGTCTTAGCGAAAGGCTTCTTCAGGGTAAAGCTGTAACTCTGTGAGATGAATTAACAGAACACAAAGCAGTTTCTCAGAAAGCTTCTTTCCAGTTTTTTACCGGAGATATTTCTTTTCTCAAAATAGCCTCCTATGGGCTTCCAAATATCCCTTTGCAAATTCCACAAGAACAGACTTAGCGAACGGCTTCTTGAAGGGAAAGCTGTAACTCTGTGAGATCATTAACAGAACACAAAGCAGTTTCTCAGATACCTTCTTTTCCGTTTTTATCTTAGCATATTTCCTTTTTCAAAATAGCCCTCTATGGGCTTCAAAATATCACTTTGCAAATTCCACAAGAACAGCCTTAGTGAACGGTTTCTTTCAGAGAAAGCTGTAACTCTGTGAGATGAATTAACAGAACACAGAACAGTTTCTCAGAACGATTATTTCCAGTTTTTAAGGGAAGATACTTCCTTTTTCACCATAGCCCTCTGGGCTTCCAAATATCACTTTGCAAATCCCACAAGAACAGTCTTAGCCAAAGATTTCTTTTGTGGAAAGCTGTAACTTGGTGAAATATATTAACAGAAAACACGGCAGTTTCTCAGAAAGCTTCTTTCCAGATTTTAACGGAAG
This sequence comes from Chlorocebus sabaeus, assembly GCF_047675955.1. Classification (NCBI taxonomy): domain Eukaryota; kingdom Metazoa; phylum Chordata; class Mammalia; order Primates; family Cercopithecidae; genus Chlorocebus; species Chlorocebus sabaeus. The sequence continues at coordinate 37,430 of NW_027327731.1, forward strand.
ATATATCCTTTTACCCCATAGCCCTCTATCGGCTTCCAAATATCACATTTCAAATTTCACAAAAACAGTCTTAGTGAACGACTTCTTGAAGGGAAAGCTGTAACTCTGTGAGATGCACTAACAGAACGCAAAGCAGTTTCGCAGAAAGCTTCTTTTCGAATTTATCTTAGGATATTTCCATTTTCACCATAGCCCTCTATGGGCTTCCAAATATCACTTTGCAAATTCCACAAGAACAGTCTTATCGAAAGGCTTCATGAGGGGAAAGCTGTAACTCTTTGAGATGAATTAACAGAACACAAAGCATTTTCTCAGAAAGCTTTTGTTCAGTTTTTAGCGGAAGATATTTCCTTTTACACCATAGCCCTGTATGGGCTTACAAATATCACTTTGCAAATTCCACAACAACAGTCTTAGCGAAAGGCATCTTGAGGGGAAAGCTGAAACTCTGTGAGATGAACTAACAGAACACAAAGCAGTTTCTCAGAGAACTTCTTTTCGGTTTTTAATGGAAGATATTTCCTTTTTCACCATAGTCCTCTACGGGCTTCCAAATATCATTTTGCAAATTCCACAAGAACAGTCTTAGTGAAAGACTTCTTGAGGGGAAAGCTGTAACACTGTGAGATGAATTAACAAACACAAAGCAGTTTCTCAGAAATCTTCTTTCCAGTTTTTAAGGAATATACTTCCTTTTTCACCATAGCCCTCTATGGGCTTCCAAATGTCACTTTGCAAATTCCACAAGAACAGTCTTATCGAAAGGCTTCTTGAGGGGAAAGCTGTAACTCGGTGAGATGTACTAACAGAACACATGGCAGTATCTCAGAGAGCTTCTTTCCAGTTTTTAACTAAAGATATTTCCTTTTTCACCATAGCCCAATATGGGTTTCCAAATATCACTTTGCCAATTTCACAAGAATAGTCTTAGTGAACGGCTTCTTGAGGGGATAGCTTTGACACTGTGAGATGAACTAACAGAACGCAAGGCAGTTTCCCCGAGAGCTTCTTTTCTGTTTCTAATGGAAGATATTTGCTTATTCACCATAGTGCTGTACGGGCTTCTAAATATCACTTTTCAAATCCGACAAGAACAGTCTTCGTGAAAGGCTTCATGTGGGGAAAGCTGTAACTCGGTGAGATGTATTAACAGAACACACTGCAGTTACTCACAAAGCTTCTTTCCAGTTTTTAACTGAAGATATTTCCTTTTTCACCATAGCCCTCTCTGGGCTTCCAAATATCACTTTGCAAATTCCACAAGAACAGTCTTACCGAAAGGCTTCTTGGTGTGAAAGCTATAACTCTGTGAGATGAATTAACAGAACACAAAGCAGTTTCTCAGAAAGCTTCTTTCCAGGTTTTAACGGAAGACAGTTCCTTTTTCACCATAGCCCTCTACTTGCTTCAAAATATCACTCTGTTAATTTTACCAGAAGAGTCTTTGTGAAAGACTTCTTGACGGGAAAGCTGTAACACTGTGTGATCAATTAACAGAAAACAAACCAGTCTCTCAGAACGTTTCTTTCCAGATTTTAACGGAAGTTATTTCCTTTTTCACCATAGTCCTCTATGGACTTCCAAATATCACTTTGGAAATCCCACAAGAAATGTCTTAACGAAAGGCTTCATGAGGGGAAACTGTAACTCTGTAAGATGATTTAACAGAACACAAAGCAGTTTCTCAGAAAGCTTCTTTCCAGTTTGTAACCGAACATATTTCGTTTTTCACCATAGCCCCCTATGGGCTTCCAAATATCACTTTGAATATTCCACCAGAACAGTCTAAGCGAAAGGCTTCTTGAGGGGAAAGCGGTAACTCTGTGAGATGAATTAACAGAACACAAAGCAGTTTCTCTGAAAGCTTCTTTCCGGTTTTTAAGGAAAGAGATTTCCTTTTTCACCATAGCCCTCTGTGGACTTCCAAATATCACTTTGCCAATCCCACAAGAACAGTCTTAGCGAAAGGCTTCATGAGGGGAAAACTGTAACTCTGTAAGATGATTTAACAGAACACAAAGCAGTTTCTCAGAAAGCTTCTTGTCGGTTTTTATCTTAGGATATTTCCCTTTTCGCCATAAACCTCTATCGGCTTCCAATATCACTTTGCAAATCCCACAAGAACAGTCTCAGTGAACGGCTTCTTGACGGGAAAGCTGTAACTGTGTGAGATGAATTAACGAACAAAGCAGTTTCTCAGAAAGCTTCTTTTCAGTTTTTATTTTAGGACAATTTCTTTTTCACCATAGCCCTATATGGGGTTCCAAATATCACTTTGCAAATTCCACAAGGACAGAGTTAGCGAAAGGCTTCTTCAGGGGAAAGCTGTAACTCTGTGAGATGAATTAACAGAACACAAAGCAGTTTCTCAGAAAGATTCTTTCCAGATTTTTACTGAAGATGTTTCAGTTTTCACCATAGCCCTCTAAGGGCTTCCAAATATCACTTTGCGAATTCCAAAACAACAGTCTTAGCGAAAGGATTCTTGAGAGGAAAGCTGTAAATCTTTGAGATGAATTAACAGAACACAAGCAGTTTCTCAGAAATCTTCTTTTCAGTTTTTTTCTTAGGATATTTCCTTTTTCCCATAGCCTTCTAAGGGCTTCGAAATATCACTTTGCAAATTTCACAAAAAAAAGTCTTAGCGAAAGGCTTTTTGAGGGGAAAGCTGTGACTCTGTGAAATGAATTAGCAGAACACAAAGCAGTTTATCAGAAAGCTTTTTTCCAGTTTCTAACTGAAGGTATTTCCTTTCTCACCATAGCCCTCTATAGGCTTCCAAATATCAAATTGCAAATTCCACAAGGTCAGCTTTAGCAGAAGGCTTCTTGAGGGGAAAGTTGTAACTCTGTGAGATCAATTAACAGAACGCAAGGCAGTTTCTCAGAGAGGTTCTTTTCAGTTTTTATCTTAGCATATTTCCTTTTTCACCATAGCCCTCTATGGGCTTCCAAATATCACTTTGCAAATTCCACAAGAACAGTCTTAGTGAACGGGTTCTTGAGGGAAAAGCTGTAACGCAGTGAGATGAATTAACAGAACACAAAGCAGTTTCTCAGAAAGCTTCTATCCAGTTTTAACGGAAGACATTTCCTTTTTCTGCATAGACTTCTAACGGCTTCCAAATATCACCTTGCAAATTCCACAGGAACAGTGTTAGTGAACGGCTTCTTGTGTCGAAAGCTAAAACTCTGTGAGACGAATTATGAGAATACAATGCAGTTTCTCAGAAAGCTTCTTTTCGGTTTTTATCTTAGGAAATTATCTTTTTCGCCATAATCCTCTATGGGCTTCCAATATCACTTTGCAAATTCCACAAGAACAGTCTCAGTGAACCGCTTCTTTAGGGGAAAGCTGTAACTCTGTGAGATGAATTAACAGAACACAAAGCAGTTTCTCAGATAGTTTCTTTTCAGTTTTTCACAGAAGATATTTCCTTTTTCACCATATCCCTCTATGGGTCTCCAAATATCACTTTGCAAAGTCCACGAGAACAGTCTTAGCGAAAGGCTTCTTGAGGGGAAAGCTGTAGCTCTGTGACATGAATTAACAGAACACAAAGCAGTCCTTCAGAAAGCTTCTGTCCAGTTTTTAATGGAAGATATTTCCTTTTTCACCATAGCCCTCTATGGGCTTCCAAATATCACTTTGCAAAATCCACAAGCACAGTCTTAGCCAAAGGCTTCTTCAGGGGAAAGCTGTAACTCTCTGAGAGGAATTAACAGAACACAAAGCAGTTTCTCAGAAAGCTTCTTTCCAATTTTTTACCGGAGATATTTCCTTTTTCACCATAGCCCTCTATGGGCTTCCGAATATCCCTTTGCAAATTCCACAAGAACAGACTTATCGAAAGGCTTCTTGAAGGGAAAGCTGTAACTCTGTGAGATCATTAACAGAACACAAAGCAGTTTCTCAGATACCTTCTTTTCAGTTTTTATCTTAGCATATTTCCTTTTTCAACCTATCTCTCTATGGGCTTCCAAATATCACTTTCCAAATTCCACAAGAACAGTCTTAGCGAAAGGCTTCTTGAGAAAGGCTTCTTGAGGGGTAACTGTAACTCTGTGAGTTAAATTAACAGAACACAAAGCAGTTTCTCAGAAAGCTTATTTTCAGTTTTTATCCTAGGATATTTCCTTTTTCACCATAGCCCTCTATGGGCTTCCAAAAATCACTTTGCTAATTTCACAAGAACAGTCTTAGCGAAAGGCTTCTTGAGGAGAAAGCTGTAACTCTCTGAGAGGAATTAACAGAACACAATGCAGTTTCTCAGAAATCTTCTTTTCGGTTTTTATCTTAGGATATTTCCATTTTCACCATAGCCCCCTATGGCCTTCCAAATAACACTTTGCATATTCCACAAGAACAGTCTTAGCGAAAGGCTTCTTGAGGGGAAAGCTGTAACTCTGTGAGATGAATTAACAGAACACAAAGCAGTTTCTCAGAAAGCTTCTTTTCCGTTTTTATCTTAGGATATTTCCTTTGTCAGCATAGACCTGTATGGGCTTACAAATGTCACTTTGCAAATTCATCAGGAACAGTCTTAGCGAAAGGGTTCTTGAGGGGAAAGCTGTAGCTCTGAGAGATGAATTAACAGACCACAAAGCAGTTACTCAGAAAACTGCTTTCCAGTTTTTATCGGAAGATATTTCCTTTTTCACCATAATCCTCTTTGGGATTCCAAGTATCACATTGCAACTTCCACAAGAACAGTCTTAGCGAAAGACTTCTTGAGGGGAAGTCTGTAGGTTTGTTAGATGAACTAACAGACCACAAAGCAGTTAATCAGAAAGTTTCTTTCCAGTTTTTAACGGAAGATATTTTCTTTTAACCATATCCGTCTCTGGGCTTCCAAATATCACTTTGCAAATTCCACAAGAACAGTCTTAGTGAATGGCTTCTTGAGGGGAAAGCTATAACTCTGTGAGTGAATTACGAGAACACAGCGCAGTTTCTCAGAAAGCTTCCTTTCGGTTTTTATCTTAGGATATTTTCTTTTTCGCCAGACCCCCTATAGGCTTCCAAATATCACTTTGCAAATTCCACAATAACAGTATTAGGGAAAGACTTCTTTTTATTTTTTTTGTTTTTTTTTTTTTGTTTTGTTTTTTTTTTTAGACGGAGTCTCGCTGTGTCGCCCAGGCTGGAGTGCAGTGGCGCGATCTCGGCTCACTGCAAGCTCCGCCTCCCGGGTTCACGCCATTCTCCTGCCTCAGCCTCTGAGTAGCTGGGACTACAGGCGCCCGCCACCACGCCCGGCTAGTTTTTTGTATTTTTAGTAGAGACGGGGTTTCACCATGTTAGCCAGGATGGTCTCGATCTCCTGACCTTGTGATCCACCCGCCTTGGCCTCCCAAAGTGCTGGGATTACAGGCTTGAGCCACCGCGCCCGGCCGGGAAAGACTTCTTGAGGGGAAAGCTGTAACTCTCTGAGATGAATTAACAAAAAAAAAAAAAAAGCAGTTTCTCAGAAATCTTCTTTCAAGTTTTTAACGGAAGATATTTCCTTTTTCACCATAGCCCTCTATGGGTTTCCAAATATCACATTTCAAGTTCCACAAAAACAGTCTTAGCGAAAGGCTTTTTGAGGAGAAAGCTTTAATCTGTAAGATGAATTAAGAGACACAAAACTGTTTTTCAGAAAGCTTCTTTCCACTTTTTAAGGGAAGATATTTCCTTTTTCACCTTAGACCTGTATGGGCTTCCAAATATCACTTTGCAAATATGACAAGAACAGTCTTAGCGAAAGGCTTCTTGAGGTTACAGCTGTGACTCTGTGAGATGAATTAACAGAACACAAAGCAGTTTCTGAGAAAGCTTCTTTCCAGTTTTTTTTTTTTAAATTTATTTATTATTATTAAACTTCAAGTTGTAGGGTACATGTGCACAACGTGCAGGTTTGCTACGTATGTATACTTGTGCCATGTTTGTGTGCTGCACCCATCAACTCGTCATTTACATAAGGTATAACTCCCAATGCAATCCCTGCCCCCTCCCCCCTCCCCATGATAGGCCCCGGTGTGTGATGTTCCCCTTCCCGAGTCCAAGTGATCTCATTGTTCAGTTCCCACCTATGAGTGAGAACATGCGGTGTTTGGTTTTCGGTTCTTGTGATAGTTTGCTGAGAATGATGGTTTCCAGCTGCATCCACGTCCCTACAAAGGACACAAACTCTTCCTTTTTTATGGCTGCATAGTATTCCATGGTGTATATGTGCCACATTTTCTTAATCCAGTCTGTCACTGATGGACTTTTGGGTTGATTCCAAGTCTTTGCTATTGTGAAGAGTGCCGCAATAAACATACGTGTGCGTGTGTCTTTATAGCGGCATGATTTATAATCCTTTGGGTATACATCCAGTAATGGGATGGCTGGGTCATATGGTACGTCTAGTTCTAGATCCTTGAGGAATCGCCATACTGTTTTCCATAATGATTGAACTACTTTACAATCCCACCAACAGTGTAAAAGTGTTCCTATTTCTCCACATCCTCTCCAGCACCTGTTGTTTCCTGACTTTTGAATGATGGCCATTCTAACTGGTGTGAGATGGTATCTCAGTATGGTTTTGATTTGCATTTCTCTGATGGCCAGTGATGATGAGCATTTTTTCATGTGTCTGTTGGCTGTATGAATGTCTTCTTTTGAGAAATGTCTGTTCATATCCTTTGCCCACTTTTGGATGGGGTTGTTTGTTTTTTTCTTGTAAATTTGTTTGAGGTCTTTGTAGGTTCTGGATATTAGCCTTTGTCAGATGAGCAGATTGCAAAAATTTTCTCCCATTCTGTAGGTTGCCTGTTCACTCTGATGGTAGTTTCTTTTGCTGTGCAGAAGCTCTTTAGTTTAATGAGATCCCATTTGTCAATTTTGGCTTTTGCTGCCGTTGCTTTTGGTGTTATAGACATGAAGTCTTTGCCCATGCCTATGTCCTGAATGGTACTACCTAGGTTTTCCTCTAGGGTTTTTATGGTCTTAGGTCTAACGTTTAAGTCTCTAATCCATCTTGAATTAATTTTCGTATAAGGAGTAAGGAAAGGATCCAGTTTCAGCTTTCTGCTTATGGCTAGCCAATTTTCCCAGCACCATTTATTAAATAGGGAATCCTTTCCCCATTTCTTGTTTCTCTCAGGTTTGTCAAAGATCAGATGGCTGTAGATGTGTGGTATTGTTTCTGAGGACTCTGTTCTGTTCCATTGGTCTATATCTCTGTTTTGGTACCAGTACCATGCTGTTTTGGTGACTGTAGCCTTGTAGTATAGTTTGAAGTCAGGTAGCGTGATGCCTTCAGCTTTGTTCTTTTGACATAGGATTGTCTTGGAAATGCGGGCTCTTTTTTGGTTCCATATGAACTTTAAAGCAGTTTTTTCCAATTCTGTGAAGAAACTCATTGGTAGCTTGATGGGGATGGCATTGAATCTATAAATAACCTTGGGCAGTATGGCCATTTTCACAATATTGATTCTTCCTATCCATGAGCATGGTATGTTCTTCCATTTGTTTGTGTCCTCTTTTATTTCATTGAGCAGTGGTTTGTAGTTCTCCTTGAAGAGGTCCTTTACATCCCTTGTAAGTTGGATTCCTAGGTGTTTTATTCTCTTTGAAGCAATTGTGAATGGAAGTTCATTCATGATTTGGCTCTCTGTTTGTCTGTTACGGGTGTACACGAATGCTTGGGATTTTTGCACATTAATTTTGTATCCTGAGACTTTGTTGAAGTTGCTTATCAGCTTAAGGAGATTTCGGGCTGAGACAATGGGATTTTCTAAATATACAATCATGTCATCTGCAAAGAGGGATAATTTGACTTCTTCTTTTCCTAACTGAATCCCCTTGATTTCTTTCTCTTGCCTGATTGCCCTAGCCAAGACTTCCAACACTATGTTGAATAGGAGTGGTGAGAGAGGGCATCCCTGTCTTGTGCCAGTTTTCAAAGGGAATTTTTCCAGTTTTTGCCCATTCAGTATGATATTGGCTGTGGGTTTGTCATAAATAGCTCTTATGATTTTGAGGTACGTTCCATCAATACCGAATTTATTGAGCGTTTTTTAGCATGAAGGGCTGTTGAATTTTGTCAAAAGCCTTTTCTGCATCTATTGAGATAATCATGTGGTTCTTGTCTTTGGTTCTGTTTATATGCTGGATTATGTTTATTGATTTGCGAATGTTGAACCAGCCTTGCATCCCAGGGATGATGCCCACTTGATCATGGTGGATAAGCTTTTCGATGTGCTGTTGAATCCGGTTTGCCAGTATTTTATTGAGGATTTTTGCATCGATGTTCATCAGGGATATTGGTCTAAAATTCTCTTCTTTTGTTGTGTCTCTGCCAGGCTTTGGTATCAGGATGATGTCGGCCTCATAAGATGAGTTAGGGAGGATTCCCTGTTTTTCTATTGATTGGAATAGTTTCAGAAGGAATGGTACCAGCTCCTCCTTGTACCTCTGGTAGAATTCAGCTGTGAATCCATCTGGTCCTGGACTTTTTTCATTGGTAGGCTATTAATTATTGCCTCAATTTCAGAGCCTGCTATTGGTCTATTCAGGGATTCAACTTCTTCCGGGTTTAGTCTTGGAAGAGTGTAAGTGTCCAGGAAATTATCCATTTCTTCTAGATTTTCTAGTTTATTTGCGTAGAGGTGTTTATAGTATTCTCTGATGGTAGTTTGTATTTCTGTGGGGTCAGTGGTGATATCCCCTTTATCATTTTTTATTGCGTCTATTTGATTTTTCTCCCTTTTCTTCTTTATTAGTATTGCTAGTGGTCTGTCAATTTTGTTGATCTTTTCAAAAAACCAACTCCTGGATTCATTGATTTTTTGGAGGGATTTTTGTGTCTCTATCTCCTTCAGTTCTGCTCTGATCTTAGTTATTTCTTGCCTTCTGCTAGCATTTGAATGAGTTTGCTCTTGCTTCTCTAGTTCCTTTAATTGTGATGTTAGAGTGTCAATTTTAGATCTTTCCTGCTTTCTCTTGTGGGCATTTAGTGCTATAAATTTCCCTCTACACACTGCTTTAAATGTGTCCCAGAGATTCTGGTATGTTGTATCTTTGTTCTCATTGGTTTCAAAGAACATCTTTATTTCTGCCTTTATTTCGTCATGTACCCAGTAGTCATTCAGGAGCAGGTTGTTCAGTTTCCATGTAGCTGAGCGGTTTTGATTGAGTTTCTTAGTACTGAGTTCTAGTTTGATTGCATTGTGGTCTGAGAGACAGTTTGTTACAATTTCTGTTCTTGTACATTTACTGAGGAGTGCTTTACTTCCAACTATGTGGTCAATTTTGGAATAAGTGCGATGTGGTGCTGAGAAGAATGTATATTCTGTTGATTTGGGGTGGAGAGTTCTATAGATGTCTATTAGGTCTGCTTGCTGCAGAGATGAGTTCAATTCCTGGATATCCTTGTTAATTTTCTGTCTCGTTGATCTGTCTAATGTTGACAGTGGAGTGTTGAAGTCTCCCATTATTATTGTATGGGAGTCTAAGTCTCTTTGTAGGTCTCTAAGGACTTGCTTTATGAATCTGGGTGCTCCTGTATTGGGTGCATATATATTTAGGATAGTTAGCTCTTCCTGTTGAATTGATCCCTTTACCATTATGTAATGGCCTTCTTTGTCTCTTTTGATCTTTGATGGTTTAAAGTCTGTTTTATCAGAGACAAGTATTGCAACCCCTGCTTTTTTTTGTTCTCCATTTGCTTGGTAAATCTTCCTCCATCCCTTTATTTAGAGCCTATGTATGTCTCTGCGTGTGAGATGGGTCTCCTGAATACAGCAGACTGATGGGTCTTGACTCTTTATCCAGTTTGCCAGTCTGTGTCTTTTAATTGGAGCATTTAGTCCATTTACATTTAAGGTTAATATTGTTATGTGTGAACTTGATCCTACCATTATGATATTAACTGGTTATTTTGCTCGTTAGTTTCTTCCTAGCCTTGATGGTCTTTACATTTTGGCATGTTTTTGCAATGGCTGGTACCGGTTGTTCCTTTCCATGTTTAGTGCTTCCTTCAGGGTCTCTTGTAAGGCAGGCCTAGTGGTGACAAAATCTCTAAGCATTTGCTTATCTGTAAAGGGTTTTATTTCTCCTTCACTTATGAAACTTAGTTTGGCTGGATATGAAATTCTGGGTTGAAAATTCTTTTCTTTAAGAATGTTGAATATTGGCCTCCACTCTCTTATGGCTTGTAGAGTTTCTGGCGAGAGATCTGCTGTTAGTCTGATGGGCTTCCCTTTGTGGGTAACCCGACCTTTCTCTCTGGCTGCCCTTAAGATTTTTTTCTTCATTTCAACTTTGGTGAATCTGGCAATTATGTGTCTTGAAGTTGCTCTTCTCGAGGAGTATCTTTGTGATGTTCTCTGTATTTCCTGGATCTGAATGTTGGCCTGCCCTACTAGGTTGGGAAAGTTCTCCTGGATGATATACTGAAGAGTGTTTTCCAACTTGGTTCCATTTTCCCCCTCACTTTCAGGCACCCCAATCAGACGTAGATTTGGTCTTTTTACATAATCCCATACTTCTTGCAGGCTTTGTTCATTTCTTTTTCTTCTTTTTTCTTTTGATTTCTCTTCTCGCTTCATTTCGTTCATTTGATCCTTAATCGCTGATACTCTTTTCCAGTTGATCGAGTCGGTTACTGAAGCTTGTGCCTTTGTCACGTATTTCTCGTGTCATGATTTTCATCTCTTTCATTTCGTTTATGACCTTCTCTGCATTAATTATCCTAGCCATCAATTCTTCCACTTTTTTTTCAAGACTTTTTGTTTCTTTGCGCTGGGTAGGTAATTCCTCCTTTAGCTCTGAGAAGTTTGATGGACTGAAGCCTTCTTCTATCATCTCGTCAAAGTCATTCTCCGTCCAGCTTTGATCCATTGCTGGCGATGAGCTGCGCTTCTTAGCTGGAGGAGATGCGCTCTTATTTATTGAAATTCCAGGTTCTGTGCCCTGCTATTTCTCCATCTTTGTGGCTTTATCTACCTCTGGTTTTTAACGGAACATATTTCCTTTTTCACATTGCCCTCTATGGGCTTCCAAATATCACGTTGCAAATTTCACAAGAACAGTCTTAGTGAACGGCTTCTTGAGGGGAAAGCTGTAACTCTGTGAGATGAATTAACAGAACACAAAGCAGTTTCTCAGAAATCTTGTGTCCAGTTTTTAAGGAAAGATATTTCCTTTTTCACCATAGAACCGAGGGCTTCGAAATATCACTTTTCAAATTCCACAAGAACAGTCTTAGCGAAAGGCTTCTTGAGGAGAAAGGTGTTACTCTGTGAGATGAATTACCAGAACACAAAGCAGTTTCTCAGAAAGCTTCTTTTCGGTTTTTATCTTAGGATATTTTCATTTTCACCGTAGCCCTCTATGGGCTTCCAAATATCACTTTGCAAATTCCACAAGAACAGTCTTAGCGAAAGGCATATTGAGGGGAAAGCTGTAAATCTGTGAGATGAATTAACAGAACACAAAGCAGTTTCTAAAAAACATTCTTTCCAGTTTTTAACGGAAGATATTTCCTTTTTCATCATAGCCCTCTATGGGCTTCCAAATATCACCTTGAAAATTCCACAGGAACAATCTTAGTGATCGGCTTCTTGAGGGAAAAGCTATAACTGTGGAATAAATTAAGAGAATATAATGCAGTTTCTCAGAAAGCTTCTTTTCGGTTTTTATCTTAGAATATTTCCTTTTTGCCATAACCCTCTATGGGCTTCTAAAATCAATTTGCATATTCCACAAGAACAGTCTTAGCGAAAGGCTTCTTGAGGAGAAAGCTGTAACTCTGTGAGATGAATTAACAGGACACAAAGCACTTTCTCAGAAAGCTTATTTCCAGTTTATAACGGAAAATATTTCCTTATTCACCATAGCCATATATGGCCTTCTAAATACCACTTTCGAAATGACACAAGAACAGTCATAGCAAAAGACTTCTTGAGGGGAAAGCTGTAACTCTGTGAGATGAATTAACAGAACACAAAGCAGTTTCTCAGAAAGCTTCTTTCCAGTTTTCAACTGAAGATATTTCCTTTTTCACCATAGCCCTCTATGGGCTTCCAAATATCACTTTGCAAATTCCACAAGAACAGACTTAGTAAAGGTCTTCTGCAGGGGAAAGCTGTAACTCTGTGAGATGAATTAACAGAACACAAAGCAGTTTCTCAGAAAGCCTCTTTCCAGTTTTTAACGGAAGATATTTCCTTTTCCACCATAGCCCTCGATGGGCTTCCAAATATCACTTTAAATATTCCACAAGAACAGTCTTATCAAAAGGCTTCTTGAGGGGAAAGCTGTAACTGTGTGAGATGAATTAACAGAACACAAAGCAGTTTCTTCGAAAACTTCTTTCCAGTTTTTAGCGGAAGATATTCCCTTTTGCACCGTAGGCCTCTTTGGGCTTCCAAATATCACTTTGCCAATTCCACAAGAACAGCCTTAGCAAAATAATTCTGAAGGGAAAGCTGTAACACTGTGAGATGAATTAAGAGAACACAAAGCAGTTTCTCAGAATGCTTCTTTTCCGTTTTTATCTAAGATACTTCCTTTTTCACCATAGCCCTCTATGGGCTTCCAAATATCACATTGTAAATTCCACAAGAACAGTCATAGAAAATTCTTCTTGAGGGTAAAGGTGTAACTGAGTGAGATGAAATAACAGAACACAAAGCAGTTTCTAAGAGAGCTTCTTTCCAGTTTTTAACGGAAGATATTTCCTTTTTCACCGTAGCCCTGTATGGGCTTCCAAATATCACCTTGTAAATTCCTCAAGAAGAGTCTTAGCGAAAGTGGTCTGGAGGGTAACAGAGTGACTCTGTGAGATGAATTAACAGAGCACAAAGCAGTTTCTCAGAAAGCTTCATTCTTGTTTTAAACGAAACATATTTCCTTTTTCAACATAGCTCTCTCGGGTCTTCCAAATATCACTTTGCAAATTCCGCAAGAACAGTCTTTGCGAAAGGCTTCTTGAGAGGAAAGCAGTAACTCTGTGAGATGAATTAAAAGAACACAAAGCAGTTTCTCAGATAGCTTTTTTTCCAGTTTTTAACGGAACATATTTCCTTTTTCACCACAGCCCTCTATGGGCTTCCAAATATCACTTTCCAAACTCCACAAGAACAGTCTTAGCGAAAGGCTTCTTGAATGGAAAGCTGTATCTCTGTGAGATGAATTAACCGAACACAAAGGAGTTTCTCAGAAATCTTCTTTCCAGTTTTTTTACGAAAGATATTTCCTTTTACACCATAGCCCTCTAGGGACTTCCAAATATCACTTTGCATATTCCACAAAAACAGACTTAGCTAAAGACTTCTTGAAGCGAAAACTTGAAATCTGTGAGATGAATTAACAGAACACAAAGCAGATTTTCTGAAAACTTCTTTCCGGTTTTTAACGGAAGGTATTTCTATTTCATCCTAGCTCTCTAGTGTCTTCCAAATATCAGTTACCATTAGCGAAAGGCTTCTTGAAGGGAAACCTCTAAGTCTGTGAGATGAATTAACAGAATACAAAGCAGTTTCTCATAAAGCTTCTTTCCAGTTTTTCCGGAAGATATTTCCTTTTTCACCATAGCCCTTTATGGGCTTCCAAATATCACTTTGCAAATTCCACAAGAACAGCCTTAGATAAAGGCTTCTTGAAGGGAAAGATGTAACTCTGTGAGATGAATTAACAGAACACAAAGCAGTTTATCAGAAAGTTTCTTTTCAGTTTTTAACTTAGGATATTTCCTTTTTCACCGTAGCCCTCTATGGGCTTCCAAATATCCCTTTGAAAATTCCACAAGGACTCTCTTAGCCAATGGCTTCTAGAAGGGAAAGCTGTAACTCTGTGAGATGAAATAACGGAACACAAACAGTTTCTCAGAAAGCTTCCTTCCAGTTTTTAACGGAAGATATTTCCTTTTTCACCGTAGCCCTCTACTGACTTCTAAATATCACTTTGCAAATTCCACAAGAACAGTCTTAGCGAAAGGCTTCTTGAGGGGAAAGCTGTAACTCTGTGAGATGAATTAATAGAACACAAAGCAGTTTCTCAGAACGCTTCTTTCCAGTTTTTAACGGAAGATATTTCCTTTTTCAACATATACCTCTATAGGCTTCCAAATATCACTTTGCAAATTCCAGAAGAACAGTCTTTGCAAAAAGCTTCTTGAGTGGAAAGCATTAGCTCTGTGAGATGAATTAACAGAACACAAAGCAGTTTCTCAGATAGCTTCTTTCCAGTTTTTAACTGAAGATATTTCCTTTTTCACCGTAGCCCTCTATGGGCTTCCAAATATCACTTTCAAATTCCACAGGAACAGCCTTATCGAATGGCTTTTTGAAGGGAAAGCTGTAACTCTGTGAGACGAAATAGCAGAACACAAAGCAATTTCTCAGAAAGATTCTTTCCAGTTTTTAACTGAAGATATTTCCTTTTTCACCATAGCCTTCTATTGGCTTCCAAATATCACGTTGCCAATTCCAAAAGAACAGGCTTAGAGAAAGGCTTCTTGAGGGGAAAGCTGTAATTCTGTGAGATGAATTAAGAGAACACAAAGCAGTTTCTCTGAAAGCTTCTTTCCATTTTTTTACGGAGGATTTTCCTTTTTCACCATAGCCCTCTATGGGCTTCCAAATATCACTTTGCAAATTCCACAAGAACAGTCTTACGAAGGGCTTCTTGAAGGAAAAGCTGTAACTGTGTGAGATGAATTAACAGAACACAAAGCAGTTTCTTCGAAAACTTCTTTCCAGTTTTTAGCGGAAGATATTCCCTTTTGCACCGTAGGCCTCTTTGGGCTTCCAAATATCACTTTGCCAATTCCACAAGAACAGCCTTAGCAAAATAATTCTGAAGGGAAAGCTGTAACACTGTGAGATGAATTAAGAGAACACAAAGCAGTTTCTCAGAATGCTTCTTTTCAGTTTTTATCTAACATACTTCCTTTTTCACCATAGCCCTCTATGGGCTTCCAAATATCACTTTGCAAATTCCTCAAGAGCAGTCATAGGAAAAGGATTCTTGAGAGGAAAGCTGTAACTCTGTGCGAAGAATTCACAGAACACAAAGTAGTTTCTCAGAAAGCTTCTTTCCAGTTTTTTACGGAAGATGTTTCATTTTTCAGCATAGCCCTCTATTGGCATACAAATATCACTTTGCCAATTCCACAAGAACAGCCTTAGCGAAAGGCTTCATGAAGGGAAAGCTGTAACTCTGTGAGATGAATTAACAGAACACAAAGCAGTTTCTCAGAAGGCTTCTTTCCAGTTTTTAACGGAAGATATTTCCTTTTTCACCATAGCCCTCTGTGGGCTTCCAGATATCACCTTTTTAATTCCACAAGAACAGTCTTAGCGAAAGTCTTCTGGAGGGGAAAGCTGTAACTCTGTAAGATGAATTAACAGAACACAAAGCAGGTTCTCAGAAAGCTTCTTTCCAATTTTTTACCGGAGATATTTCCTTTTTCACCGTAGCCCTCTAAAAACTTCCAAATATCACTTTGAAATCCCACAAGATCAGTCTTAGCGAAAGGCTTCCTTACGGGAAAGGTGTAACTCGGTTAGGTGTGTTAACAGAACACACGACATTTTCTCAGAAAGCTTCATTCCAGTTTTTAACGGAAGATATTTTTTTTATCACCATAGCCCCCTTCCACATTCCAAATATCACTTTGCAAATTCCACAAGAACAGTCTTAGAGAAAGGCTTCTGCAGGGGAAAGCTATAACTCTGTGAGATGAACTAACAGAACACAAAGCAGTTTCTCAGAACGCTCCTTTACGAATTTTAATTGAAGATATTTCCTTTTTCACCATAGCCCTCTATGGGATTCCAAATTTCATTTTTCAAATTCCACAAGAACAGTCTTAGTGAACGGGTTCTTGAGTGGAAAGCTGTAACTCTGTGAGATGAATTAACAGACACAAAGCAGTTTCTCAGAAAGCTTCTGTTTGATATTTATCTTAGGATATTTCCATTTTCACCACAGCCCTCTATGCGCTTCCAAATATCACTTTGCAAATTCCACAAGAACACTGTTATCGAAAGTCTTCGGTAGAGGAAAGCTGTATCTCTGTGAGATATGTTAACAGAACACATGGCAGTTTCTCAGAAAGCTTCTTTCAAGTTTTTAACGGAAGATATTTCCTTTTTCACCTTAGCCCTCGATGGGGTTCAAAATATTAATATGCAAATTTCACAGGTATAGTCTTAATGAACGGCTTTTTGAGGGAAAGCTGAAACTCTGTGAGATTAACGGACAGAACACAAAGCAGTTTCTCAGAGAGATTATTTTCGGTTTTTAACGGAAGATATTTCCTTTTTCACCATAGCCTTCTATGGGCTTCCAAATATCATTTTGCAAATTCCACAAGAACAGTCTTAGCTAAAAGCTTATTGAGGGAAAGCTGTAACTCTGTGAGATGAATTAATAGAACAAAAAGCAGTTTCTGAGAAATCTTCTTTCCAGTTTTTAACGGAAGATATTTCCTTTTTCTCAATAGCCTTCTAGGGGCTTCCAAATATCACCTTGCAAATTACACAAGAACAGTCTTAGCGAAAGTCTTCTTGATGGGAAAGGTGTAACTCTGTGAGATGAATTAACAGAACATAAAGAAGTGTCTCAGAAAGCTTCTTTCCACTTTTCAACTGAGGATATTTCCTTTTTCACCATAGCCCTCTAAGGGCTTCCAAATATCACCTTGCATATTCCACAAGAACAGTCTTAGCGATTCGGTTATAGAGGGAAAAGCTGTAACTCTGTGAGATGAATTAACAGAACACAAAGCAGTTTCTCAGAAATCTTCTTTCCAGTTTTTAACGGAAGATATTTCCTTTTTCACCATAGCCTTCTAGGGGCTTCCAAATGTCACCTTGCAAATTACACAAGAACAGTCTTAGCGAAAGTCTTCTCGATGGGAAAGGTGTAACTCTGTGAGATGAATTAACAGAACATAAAGAAGTGTCTCAGAAAGATTTTTTCCAGTTTTCAACTGATGATATTTCCTTTTTCACCATAGCCCTCTAAGGGCTTCCAAATATCACCTTGCAAATTCCAAAATAACAGCCTTAGCAATTCGCTTCTAGAGCGAAAAGCTGTAACTCTGTGAGATGAATTAACAGAACACAGGCAGTTTCTCAGAAAGCTTCTTTTCAGTTTTTATCTTAGAATATTTCCTTTTTCAAGATACCTTTTTATGGGCTTCCAAATATCAATTTGCAAATTCCACAAGAACAGTCTTAGTGAATGGCTTCTGGAGGTGAAAGCTGTAACTCTGTGAGATGAATTAACAGAACACAAAGCAGTTTCTGAGAAAGCTTCTTTCCAGTATTTAACGGAATATATTTCTTTTTTCACCATAGCCTTCTATGGGCTTCCAAATATCACTTTGCAAATACCACAAGAAGAGTCTTAGCTAAAGGCTTCTTGAAGGAAAGCTGTAACTCTGTGAGATGAATTAACAGAACACAAAGCAGGTTCTCAGAAAGCTTCTTTTCAGTTTTTAACTGAAGATATTTCCTTTTTCACCATAGCCCTTTATAAGCTTTCAAATATCACTCTGAAATTCCACAAGAACAGTCTTAGCGAAAGGCTTCTTTAGTTGAAAGGTGTAACTTGTTGAGGTGTAATAACAGAACACATGACATTTTCTCAGAAAGCTTCTTTCCAGTTTTTAACGGAAGATATTTTTTTTTTTCACCATAACCCCCTACGGGATTCCAAATATCACTTTGCAAATTCCACAAGAACAGTCTTAGGGAAAGGCTTCTGCAGGGGAAAGCTATTACTCGGTGAGATGTATTAACAGAACACACGGCAGTTTCTAAGAAAACTTCTTTCATATATATATATATATTTTTTTTAGACGGAGTCTCGCTCTATCGCCCAGGCTGGAGTGCAGTGGCACAATCTCGGCTCACTGCAAGCTCCGCCTCCCGGATTCACGCCATTTTCCTGCCTCAGCCTCCCGAGGAGCTGGTACTACAGGCGCCCGCCACTGCGCCCGTCTAATTTTTTCTATTTTTAGTAGAGACGGGGTTTCGCCATGGTCTCGATCTCCTAACCTTGTGATCCGTCCGCCTCGGCCTCCCAAAATGCTGGGATTACAGGCGTGAGCCACCGCGCCCGGCCTCAAATTTTTTAACGTAAGATATTTACTTTTTCGCCATAGCCCTCTATGGGTTTCCAAATATCAATTTGCAAATTTCACAAGAATAGTCTTAGTGGTGCTTCTTGAGTGGAAAGCTGAAACTCTGTGAGATGAACTAACAGAACAGAAAGCAGTTTCTCAGAAAGCTCCTTTTCGGTTTTTAACTGAAGATATTTCCTTTTTCACTATAGCCCTCTATGGGATTCCAAATTTCATTGTTCAAATTCCACAAGAACAGTCTTAGTGAACGGCTTTTTGAGGGGAAAGCTGCAACTCTGTGAGATAAATTAACAGAATGCAAAACAGTTTCGCAGAAAGCTTCTTTTCCGTTTTTATCTTAGGATATTTCCTTTTTCACCATATCCCTCTATGGGCTTCCAAATATCACTTTGCAAATTCCACAGGAACAGTCTTAGCGAAAGGCTTCTTGAGGGGAAAGCTGTAACACTGTGAGATGAATTAACAGAACACAAAGCAGTCTCTGAGAAATCTTCTTTCCAGTTTATAACGGAACATATTTCCTTTTACACCGTAGCCCTCTAAGGGCTTCCATATATCACTTTGCAAATTCCACAAGAACAGTCTTAGCGAAAGGCTTCCTGAAGTGAAAGCTGTAAATCTGTGAGATGAATTAACAAAACCCAAAACAGTTTCTTAGAATGCATCTTTCCAGTTTTTAACTGAAGATATTTCGTTTTTCATGATAACCCTCTATGGGTTTCCAAATATCAATTTGAAAATTTCAAGAAAACAGTCTTAGTGAACGGCTTCTTGAGGGGAAAGCTGAAACTCTGTGAGATGAACTAACAAAACACAAAGCAGTTTCTCAGAAAGCTTCTTTTCAGTTTTTATCTTAGAATATTTCCTTTTTCACCATAGCCCTCTACGGGCTTCCAAATATCACTTTTAAAATGTCACAAGAGCAGTCTTAGGGAATGGATTCTTGAGGTGAATGCTGTAACTTTGTGAGATGAATTAATAGAAAACAAAGCAGTTTCTCAGAAAGCTTCTTTCCAGTTTTCAACGGAAGATTTTTCCTTTTACACCATAGCCTTCTACCGGCTACCAAATATCAATTTGCGAATTCCATAAGACGAGTTTTAACGAAAGGTTTCTGGAGGGAAAAGCTGTATCTCTGTGAAATGAATTAACAGAACACAAAACAGATTCTCAGATACCATCTTTCCAGTTTTTATCTTAGGATATCTCATTTTTCACCATAGCCTTCTATGGGCTTCCAAATATCACTTTGCAAATTTCACAAGGACAGTCTTAGCGAAAGGCTTCTTGAGAGGAAAGCTGTAACGCATTGAGATGTATTAACATAAAACACGGCAATTTCTCAGAATGCTTCTTTCCAGTTTTTAATGGAAGATATTTACTTTTCACTCTAGCCCTCTATGGGCTTCCAAACATCACTTTTCAAATTTCACAAGAACAGTCTTAGCGAAAGGCTTCTTGAGGGGAAAGCTGTAACTCTGTGAATTGAATTAACAGAACACAAAGCAGTTTCTCAGAAAGCTTCTTTCCAGTTTTTATCTTATAATATTTCCTTTTTCACCATAGCCCTCTATGGGCTTCCAAATATCACTTTGCAAATTCCACAAGAAGAGTCTTAGTGAAAAGATTCTTGAGGGGAAGCTGTAACTCTCTGAGATGAATTACTAGAACACAAAGCAGTTTCTCAGAAAACTTCTTTCCAGTTTTGAACCGAGGATATTTCCTTTTTCACCATAGCCCTCTATGGGCTTCCAAATATGACTTTGAATATCCCACAAGAACATTCTTAGCGAAGGCTCCTTGTGGGGAAAGCTGTAACTCGGTCAATTGTATAATTAACAGAACACACAGAAGTTTCTCAGAAAGCTTCTTTTCAGTTTTTAACTTAGGATATTTCCTTTTTCACCATAGCCCTCTAGGGGCTTCCAAATATCACTGTGCAAATTCCACAAGAACAGTCTAAGCGAAAGGCTTCTTGAGGGGAAAGGTGTAACTCTTCGAGATGAATTAACAGAACACAAACCAATTTCTCAGAAAGCTTCTTTCCAGTTTTTAACTGTAGATATTTCCTTTTTCACCATAGTACTCTATGGGCTTACAAATATCACTTTGTTAATCCCACAAGAATAGTCTTAGCGAAAGGCTTCTTGAGGGAAAAGCTGTAACTCTGTGAGATGAATTAACAGAACAAAAAGCAGTTTCTCAGAAAGCTTCTTCTGTGATTTTATCTAAGGATATTTCCTTTTTCTTCATAGCCATCTATGGGCTTCCAAATATCACTTTGCAAATTCCACAAGAACAGTCTTAGCGAAAGGCTTCTTGAGGGGAAAGCTGTAACTCTCTGAGATGAATTAACAGAACACAAATCAGTTTATCAGAAAGCTTCTTTCCAGTTTTTAACTGAAGATATTTCCTTTTTCACCATAGCCCTCCATGGGCTTCCAAATATCATTTTACAAATTCCACAAGAACAGTCTTAGCGAAAGGCTTCTTCAGGCGAAAGCTGCAACTCTGTGAGATGAAATAACAGAACACATAGCAGTTTCTCAGAGAGCTTCTTTTCTGTTTGTAATGGATGATATTTCCTTTTTCTCCATAGCCCTGTATGGGCTTCCAAATTTCACTTTGTAAATTCCACAAGAACAGTCTTAGTCAACTGCTTCTTGAGGGGAAAGCTGTAACTCTGTGAGATGAATTAACAGAACACAAAACAGTTTCTCAGAAATCTTCTTTCCAGTTTTTAACGGAAAATATTTCCTATTTCACCATAGCCCTCCATGGGCTTCCAAATATCACTTTGCAAATTCCACAAGAACAGTCTTAGCGAAAGGGTTCTGGTGGGAATAGCTGTAACTCTGTGAAATGAATTAACAGAACACAAAGCAGTTTCTCAGAAAGTTTCTTTTCAGTTTTTATCTTAGGATATTTCCTTTTTCATCATAGCCCTCTATGGGATTCCAAATATCACTTTGCAAATTCCACAAGAAGAGTCTTAGTGAAAGGCTTCATGAGGGGAAAGCTGTAACTTGATGAGTTGTATTACACGAACACACGGCAGTTTCTCCAAGAGCTTCTTTGCAGTTTATAACTGAAGGTATTTCCTTTTTCACCATAGCCCTCTAGGGGCTTCCAAATATCATTTTGCAAATTTCACAAGAACAGACTTAGCGAAAGGCTTCTGCAGAGTAAAGCTGTAACTCTGTGAGATGAATTAACAGAACACAAAGCAGTTTCTCAACGCTTCTTTCCAAATTTTAACGGAAGATATTTCCTTTTTAACCATAGCCTTCTATGGGCTTCCAAATATCACTTTGGAAATCCCACAAGAACAGTCTTAGCGAAAGTCTTCTTGAGGGGAAAGCTGTAACTCGGGGAGGTGTATTAACAGAACACACGGCAGTTTCTCAGAAATCTTCTTTCCAGTTTTTAACGGAAGATATTTCCTTTTCCATCATTGCCCTCTATTGGTTTCAAAATATCACTTTGCAAATTTCACAAGAATAGTGTTAGTGAACGCCTTCTTGAGGGGAAAGCTCAAACTCTGTGAGATGAACTAACAGAACAGAAATCAGTTTCTCAGAGAGCTTCGTTTTGGTTTTTAACGGAAGATATTTCCTTTATCACCATAGCTCTCTATGGGTTTCCAAAAATCACTTTGCAAATTCCACAAGAACAGTCTTAGTGAAAGGCTTCTTGAGGGGAAAGCTGTAACTCTGTGAGATGAATTAACAGAACACAAAGGAATATCTCAGAAATCTTCTTTCCAGTTTTTAATGGAAGATATTCCTTTTTCACCATAGCCCTCTAAGGGCTTCCAAATATCACTTTGCAAGTTCCACAAGAACAGTCTTAGCGACAGGCTTCTTGAGGGGAAAGCTGTAACTCTGTGAGATGAATTAACAGAACACAAAGGAATATCTCAGAAATCTTCTTTCCAGTTTTTAATGGAAGATATTCCTTTTTCACCATAGCCCTCTAAGGGCTTCCAAATATCACTTTGGAAGTTCCACAAGAACAGTCTTAGCGACAGGCTTCTTGAGGGGAAAGCTGTAACTCTGTGAGTTGAATTAATAGAACACAAAGTAGTTTCTCAGAAAGCTTCTTTCCAGTTTTTAACTGAAGATATTTCCTTTTTCACCATAGCCCTCTATGGGCTTCCAAAATCACTTTGCAAATTCCACAAGAAGAGTCTTAGCGAAAGGCTTCTTAAGGGGAAAGCTCTAACTCTTTGAGATGAATCATCAGAACACAAAGTAGTTTTTCAGAAAGCTTCTTTTCAGTTTCTATCTTAGGCTATTTTCTCATTCACCATAGCCCTCTATGGTCTTCCAAATATCACCTTGAAAATTCCACAAGAACAGTCTTAGCGAAAGGCTTCTGGAGGGGAAAGCTCTAATTCGGTGAGATGTATTAACAGAAAACACACCATTTTCTCAGAAAGCTTATTTCCCCTTTTTATCGGGAGATATTACCTTTTTCACCATAGCCCTCTATGGGTTTCCAAATATGAATTTGCAAATTGCACTAGAAGAGTCTTAGTGAACGTCTTCTTGAGGGGAAATCTCAAACTCTGTGAGATGAACTAACAGAACACAAAGCAGTTTCTCAGAAAGGTTCTTTTCGGTTTTTAATGGCAGATATTCCCTTTTTCACCATAGCCTTCTATGGGCTTCGAAATTTCATTTTGCAAATTCCACAAGAACAGTCTTAGTGAAAGGCTTCTGCAGGGACAAGCTGTAACTCTGTGAGATGAATTAAGAGTACACAAAGCAGCTTCTCAGAAAGCTTCTGTTCAGTTTTTATCTTAGGATACTTCCTTTTTCACCATAGCCTTCTAAGGGCTCCAAATATCACCTTGAAAATTCCACAAGAACAGTCTTAGCGAAAGACTTCTTGAAGGGAAAGCTGTAACACTGTGAGTTGAATTAAGAGAACACAAAGTAGTTTCTCAGAAAGCTTCTTTCCAGTTTTTAACTGAAGATATTTCCTTTTTCACCATAGCCCTCTTTGGGTTTCCAATATCACTTTGCAAATTTCACAGGAACAGTCTTAGTGAACGGCTTCTTGAGGGTAAAGATGTAACTCTGTGTGATGAACTAACAGAACACAAGGCAGTTTCTGAGAAAGCTTCTTTTCGATTTTTTTCTTAGGATATTTCCATTTTCACCATAGCCATCTATGGGCTTCCAAATATCACCTTGCAAATTCCCAAAAAACAGCCTTAGCGACAGGCCTCTTGAGGGGAAAGCTGTAATTCTGTGAGTTGAATTAACAGAAAACAAACCAGTTTCTCAGAAAGCTTCTTTTCAGTGTTTATCTTAGGGTATTTTTTTTTTCACCATTGCCCACAATGGGCTTCGAAATATCACTTTGCAAATTCCACAAGAACAGTCTTAGCAAAAGACTTCTGGAGGGGAATGCTGTAACTCTGTGAGACGAATTAACAGAACACAAAGCAGTTTCTCAGAAAGTTTCTTTCCAGTTTTTAACTAAACATATTTCCTTTTTCACCATAGCCCTCTATGGGCTTCCAAGATCACTTTGCAAATTCCACAAGAACGGTCTTAGCGAAAGGCTTCTGGAGTGAAAAGCTGTAATTCTGTGAGGTGAATAAACAGAACATAAAGCAGTTTCTCAGAAATCTTCTTTCCAGTTTTTATCTTAGGATATTTCCTTTTTCACCATAGCCCTCTATGGGCTTCCAAATATCACTATGCAAATCCCACAGGAACAGTCTTAGTGAAAGGATTCTTGTTGAGAAAGCTGTAACTCGGTGAGATATATTAACAGAACACACGGCAGTTTCTCAGAGTGCTTCTTTCTAGTTTTTAACAGAAGATATTTCCTTTTTCACCATAGCCCTATATGGGCTTCCAAATGTCACTTTGAAAATTGCACAAGAACAGTCTCACTGAATGGTTCCTTGAGGGGAAGCTGTAACACTGTGAGATTAACTAACAGAACACAAAGCAGTTTCTCAGAAAGCTTCTTCTCGGTTTTAATCATAGGATATTTCCTTTTTCACCATAGCCATCTATGGGCTTCGAAATATCACTTTGCAAATTCCACAAGTACAGTCTTAGCGGAAGGATTCTTCAGGGGAAAGCTGTGATTCTTTGAGATGAATTAACAGAATACAAAGCAGTATCTCAGAAAGCTTCTTTTCAGTTTTTAACTGAAGATATTTCCTTTTTCACCATTGCCCTCTAAGGGCTTCCAAATATCACTTTGCAAATACCACAACAGCAGCCTTAGCGAAAGGCTTCTTGAGGGTAAAGCTGTAACTCTGTGAGTTGAATTAACAGAAAACACAGCAGTTCCTCAGAAAGTTTCTTTTCAGTTTTTATCTTAGGATATTTCCTTTTTCACCCTAGACGTCTAAAGGCTTCCAAACATCACTTGGCAAATTCCACAAGAACAGTCTTAGTGAACGGCTCCTTGAGCGGAAAGCTGTAACTCTGTGATTAACTAACAGAACAGAAAGCAGTTTCTCAGAAAGGTTCTTTTCGGTTTTTATCTTAGGATATTTCCATTTTCACCATAGCCCTCTATGTGATTCGAAATATCACTTTGCAAATTCCCCAACAATAGCTTTGGCGAAAGGCTTTTTGAGGGGAAAGGTATAACTCTGTGAGATGAATTAACAGAATACAAAGCAGTTTCTCTGAAATCTTCTTTCCAGTTTTGAACTGAAGATATTTCGTTTTTCACCATAGCCCTCCATGGCCTTCCCAATATCACATTGCAAATTCCACAAGAACAGGCTTAACGAAAGGCTTTTTGAAGGGAAAGCTGTAACTCTGTGAGATGAATTAAAGAACACAAAGCAGTTTCTCAGAAAGCTTCTTTCCGGTTTTTAAAGGAAGATATTTCCTTTTTCACCATAACCGTCTATGGCCTTCCAAATATCACTTGCAAAATTCCTCCAGAACTGTCTTATCGAAAGGCTTCTTGAGGGGAAAATTGTAACTCTGTGAGATGAATTAACAGAACACAAGGCGGTTTCTCAGAAAGGTTCTTTCCAGTTTTTAATGGAAGATATTTTGATT
The DNA here is from genome assembly GCF_047675955.1 of Chlorocebus sabaeus. Classification (NCBI taxonomy): domain Eukaryota; kingdom Metazoa; phylum Chordata; class Mammalia; order Primates; family Cercopithecidae; genus Chlorocebus; species Chlorocebus sabaeus. Next base: position 62,606 of record NW_027327731.1, read on the forward strand.
TTCACCATAGCCCTCTAAGGGCTTCCAAATATCACTTTGCAAATTCCACAAGAACAGTCTTAGGGAAAGGCTTCTTGAGAGGAAAGCTGTAAGCCTGTGAAATGAAATAACAGAAAAAAACGCAGTTTCTCAGAAAACCTCTTTCCAGTTTTTAACGGAAGATATTTTCTTTTTCACCATAGCCCTCTATGGGCTTCCAAATATCACTTTGAAAATTCCACAAGAACAGGCTTATCGAAAGACTTCTTGAGGGGTAATCTGTAACCCTGTGAGATGTATTAACAGAACACAAAGCACTTTCTCAGAAAGCTTCTTTCCAGTTTTTAACGGAAGATATTTCCTTTTTCACCATAGTCCTGTACGGCCTTCCAAATATCACTTTTCAAATTCCACAAGAACACTCTCTGCGAAAGGCTTCTTCAGGGGAAAGCTGTAACTCTGTGAGATGAATTAACAAAACACAAACCAGTTTCTCTGAAAGCTTCCTTCCAGTTTTTAACTGAAGATATTTCCTTTTTCACCATAGCCCTCTATGGGCTTCCAAATATCACTTTGAAAATTTCACAACAACAGCCTTAGCGAAAGGCTTCTTGATGGGAGGGCTGTAACTCTGTGAGTTGAATTAACAGAACACAAAGCAGTTTCTCAGAAATCTTTTTTCCAGTTTTTTACGGAAGAAATTTCCTTATTCACCATAGTTCTCTTTGGACTTCCAAATATCACTTTGCAAATCCCACAAGAACATTCCTAGCGAAAGTCTTCTTGAGGGGAAAGCTGTAACTCGGTGAGGTGCATTAAGAGAACACATGGCAGTCTCTCAGAAAGCTTATTTGCAGTTTTTAAGGGAAAATATTTCCTTTTTCACCATAGACCTCTATGGGCTTCCAAATATCACTTTGCAAATTCCACAAGAAGAGTCTTAGTGATCGGCTTCTTGAGGGGAAAGCTGTAACACTGTGAGATGAATTAACAGAACACAAAGCAGTTTCTCAGAGAGATTTCTTTCCAGTTTTTAACGGAAAATATTTCCTTTTTCACCATAGCCCTCTAAGGGCTTCCAAATATCACTTTGCCAATTCCACAAGAACAGTCTTAGGGAAAGGCTTCTTGAGAAGAAAGCTGTAACCCTGTGAAATGAAATAACAGAACACAACGCAGTTTCTCAAAAAACCTCTTTCCAGTTTTAACAGAAGATATTTCTTTTTCACCATAGCCGTCTACGGGCTTCCAAATATCACTTTGCAAATACTACAAGAACAGGCTTAGCGAAAGGCTTCTTGAGGGCAAAGCTGTAACTCTGTGAGATGAATTAGCAGAACACAAAACAGTTTCTCAGAAAGCTTGTTTCCAGTTTTTACTGAAGATATTTCATTTTTTCAATATAGACATCTATAAGCTTCAAAATATCACATTGCAATTTCCACAATAACAGTCTAAGTGAAAGGCTTCTTGAGGGGAAAGCTGTAATCAGAAAACTTTTTTCGAGTTTTTAACAGAAGATATTTTCGTTTTCAACATAGTCATCTATGGGCTTCCAAATATCACTTTGCAAATTCCGCAAGAACAGTCTTTGCGAAAGGCTTCTTGAGAGGAAAGCAGTAACTCTGTGAGATGAATTAAAAGAACACAAAACAGTTTCTCAGATAGCTTTTTTTCCAGTTTTTAACGGAACATATTTCCTTTTTCACCACAGCCCTCTATGGGCTTCCAAGTATCACTTTCCAAACTCCACAAGAACAGTCTTAGCGAAAGGCTTCTTGAATGGAAAGCTGTATCTCTGTGAGATGAATTAACCGAACACAAAGGAGTTTCTCAGAAAACTTCTTTCCAGTTTTTTACGAAAGATATTTCCTTTTACACCATAGCCCTCTAGGGACTTCCAAATATCACTTTGCATATTCCACAAAAACAGACTTAGCTAAAGACTTCTTGAAGCGAAAACTTGAAATCTGTGAGATGAATTAACAGAACACAAAGCAGATTTTCTGAAAACTTCTTTCCGGTTTTTAACGGAAGGTATTTCTATTTCACCCTAGCTCTCTAGTGTCTTCCAAATATCAGTTACCATTAGCGAAAGGCTTCTTGAAGGGAAACCTGTGAGTCTGTGAGGTGAATTAACAGAATACAAAGCAGTTTCTCATAAAGCTTCTTTCCAGTTTTTCCGGAAGATATTTCCTTTTTCACCATAGCCCTCTATGGGCTTCCAAATATCACATTGTAAATTCCACAAGAACAGTCATAGAAAATTCTTCTTGAGGGTAAAGGTGTAACTGAGTGAGATGAAATAACAGAACACAAAGCAGTTTCTAAGAGAGCTTCTTTCCAGTTTTTAACGGAAGATATTTCCTTTTTCACCGTAGCCCTGTATGGGCTTCCAAATATCACCTTGTAAATTCCTCAAGAAGAGTCTTAGCGAAAGTGGTCTGGAGGGTAACAGAGTGACTCTGTGAGATGAATTAACAGAGCACAAAGCAGTTTCTCAGAAAGCTTCATTCTTGTTTTAAACGAAACATATTTCCTTTTTCAACATAGCTCTCTCGGGTCTTCCAAATATCACTTTGCAAATTCCGCAAGAACAGTCTTTGCGAAAGGCTTCTTGAGAGGAAAGCAGTAACTCTGTGAGATGAATTAAAAGAACACAAAGCAGTTTCTCAGATAGCTTTTTTTCCAGTTTTTAACGGAACATATTTCCTTTTTCACCACAGCCCTCTATGGGCTTCCAAATATCACTTTCCAAACTCCACAAGAACAGTCTTAGCGAAAGGCTTCTTGAATGGAAAGCTGTATCTCTGTGAGATGAATTAACCGAACACAAAGGAGTTTCTCAGAAATCTTCTTTCCAGTTTTTTTACGAAAGATATTTCCTTTTACACCATAGCCCTCTAGGGACTTCCAAATATCACTTTGCATATTCCACAAAAACAGACTTAGCTAAAGACTTCTTGAAGCGAAAACTTGAAATCTGTGAGATGAATTAACAGAACACAAAGCAGATTTTCTGAAAACTTCTTTCCGGTTTTTAACGGAAGGTATTTCTATTTCACCCTAGCTCTCTAGTGTCTTCCAAATATCAGTTACCATTAGCGAAAGGCTTCTTGAAGGGAAACCTCTAAGTCTGTGAGATGAATTAACAGAATACAAAGCAGTTTCTCATAAAGCTTCTTTCCAGTTTTTCCGGAAGATATTTCCTTTTTCACCATAGCCCTTTATGGGCTTCCAAATATCACTTTGCAAATTCCACAAGAACAGCCTTAGATAAAGGCTTCTTGAAGGGAAAGATGTAACTCTGTGAGATGAATTAACAGAACACAAAGCAGTTTATCAGAAAGTTTCTTTTCAGTTTTTAACTTAGGATATTTCCTTTTTCACCGTAGCCCTCTATGGGCTTCCAAATATCCCTTTGAAAATTCCACAAGGACTCTCTTAGCCAATGGCTTCTAGAAGGGAAAGCTGTAACTCTGTGAGATGAAATAACGGAACACAAACAGTTTCTCAGAAAGCTTCCTTCCAGTTTTTAACGGAAGATATTTCCTTTTTCACCGTAGCCCTCTACTGACTTCTAAATATCACTTTGCAAATTCCACAAAAACAGTCTTAGCGAAAGGCTTCTTGAGGGGAAAGCTGTAACTCTGTGAGATGAATTAATAGAACACAAAGCAGTTTCTCAGAACGCTTCTTTCCAGTTTTTAACGGAAGATATTTCCTTTTTCAACATATACCTCTATAGGCTTCCTAATATCACTTTGCAAATTTCACAAGAACAGTTTTAGTGAACGGCCTCTTGAGGAGAAAGCTGATACTCTGTGAGATGAACCAACAGAACACAAAGCGGTTTCTCAGAGAGCTTCTTTTCGGTTTTTAGCGGAAGATATTTCCTTTTTCACCGTAGCCCTCTATGGGCTTCCAAATATCACTTTGCAAATTCCACAAGAACAGTCTTAACGAAGGACTTCTGGAGGGGAACTTTGTAACTCTGTGAGAAAAATTAACAGAACACAAAGCAGTTTCTCAGAAAGCTTCTTTCCAGTTTTTAACAGAAGATATTTCCTTTTTCACCATAGCCCTCTAGGGATTCCAAATATCACTTTGCAAATTCCACAAGAAGAGTCTTAGGGAAAGGCTTCTGGAGGGGAAAGCTGTAACTCTGTCAGATGAATTAACAGAACACAAAACAGTTTCTCAGAAACCTTCCTTCCACTTTTTAACTGAAGAAGTTTCCTTTTTCACCATAGCGCCCTATGGGCTTCCAAATATCACTTTGCAAATCGCACAAGAACAGTCTTAGCGAAAGGCTTCTTGAGGGGAAAGCTGTAAGCCTGGGAGATGAATTAACACTACACAAAGCAGTTTCTCAGAAAGCTTCCTTTCAGTTTTTATCTTAGGAAATTTCCTTTTTCACCATAGCCAGCTCTGGGCTTCCAAATATCACTTTGCAAATTCCAAAAGAAGAGTCTTTGCGGAGGGCTTCTTGAGGGGAAAGTTGTAACTCTGTGAGTTGAATTAACAGAACACAAAGCAGTTTCTCAGAAATCTTCTTTCCAATTTTTAACGGAAGATATTCCCGTTTTCACCATAGCCCTGTATCTGCTTCCAAATATCACTTTGCAAATTCCACAAGAACAGTCTTAGTGACAGGCTTCTGGAGGGGAAAGCTGTAATTCTGTGAGATGAATTAACAGAACACAAAGCAGTTTCTTAGAAAGCTTCCTTTCAGTTTTTATCTTAGGATATTTCCTTTTTCACCATACACCTCTATGGTCTTCGAAATATCACTTTGCAAATTCCACATGAATTGTCTTAGCGAAAGGCTTCTTGAGGGGAAAGCTGTAACTCTGTGAGATGAATTAACAGAACACCAAGCAGTTTCTCAGAATGTCTCTTTCCAGTTTTTAAAGGAAGATATTTCCTTTCTCACCAAAGCCCTCTATGGGCTTCCAGATATCACCTTGCAAATTCCACAAGAACAGTCTCAGTGATCGGCTTCTAGAGGGGAAAGCTAGAACTCCGTGCATTGAATTAATAGAACACAATGCAGTTTCTCAGAAAGCTTCTTTTCGGTTTTTATTGTAGGATATTTCCTTTTTCACCATAGCCCTCTATAGGCTTCAAAATATCACTTTGCAAATTCCACAAGAACAGTCTTAATGCATGACTTCTTTAGGTGAAATGCTGTAATTAACAGAACACAAAGCAGTTTCTCAGAAAGCTTCTTTTCATGTTTTATATAGGATATTTCCTTTTTCACCATACCCTTCTAAGGGCTTTCAAATATCACTTTGAAAATTCACCAAGAACAGTCTTAGGGAAAGGCTTCTTGAGGGGAAAGCTGTAACTCTGTGAGATGAATTAACAGAACACAAAGCAGTTTCTTTCTCAGAAAGCTTCTTTCCAGTTTTTAACGGAAGATATTTCCTTTTTCACCATAGCCCTGCATGGGCTTCCAAATATCACATTGCAAATTCCAAAAGAACTGTCTTAGGGAAAGGCTTCTTGAGGGGAAAGCTGTAACTGTGTGAGACGAATTAACAGAACACAGAGCAGTTTCTCAGAAAGCCTCTTTCCAGTTTTTAGCAGAACATATTTCTTTTTCACCATAGGCCTCTAGTGGCTTCCAAATATCACTTTGCAAACTCCACAAGAACAGTCTTAGCGAAAGGCTACTTGAGGGGAAAGCGGTAACTCTGTGAGATGAGTTGACGGAACATAAAGCAGTTTCTCAGAAAGCCTCTTTCCAGTTTTTATCAGAAGTTATTTCCTTTTTCACCATACCCCCTATGGGGCTCCAAATATCACGTTGCAAATACCACAAGAACAGTCTCAACGAAAGGCTTCCTGAGGTGAAAGCTGTAACTGTGTGGGATGAATTAACATAACACAAAGCAGTTTCTCAGAAAGCTTCTTTCCAGTTTTTAACGGAAGATGTTTCCCTTTTAACCGTAGCCCTCTATGGGCTTCCAAATATCACTTTGCAAATTCCACGAGAACAGTCTTAGCGAAAGGCTTCTTGAGGGGAAAGCTGTAAGTCTGTGAGATGAATTAACAGAACACAATGTAGTTTTTCATAAAACTTCTTTTCAGTATTATCTTAGGATATATCCTTTTTCACCATAGCCCTCTATGGGATTCTAATATCACTTTCCAATTTCCACAAAAACACTCTAAGTGAAAGGCTTCATGAGGGGAAAACTGTAACTCTGTGAGTTGAATTATCAGTAAACAAAGCAGTTGGTCAGAAAGCCTCTTTCCAGTTTATGAGGAAAGATATTTCCTTTTTCACCATAGCCCTCTAAGGGCTTTAAAATATCACTTTGAAAATTCACCAAGAACAGTCTTAGGGAGAGGCTTCTTGAGGGGAAAGCTGTAACTCTGTGAGATGAATTAACAGAACACAAAGCAGTTTCTTTCTCAGAAAGCTTCTTTTCAATTTTTAACTGAAGATATTTCCTTTTTCACCATAGACCTCTATGGCCTTACAAATATCACCTTGCAAATTCCACAAGAAGAGTATTAGCGAAAGGCTTCTTGAGGGGAATGCTGTAACTGTGTGAGATGAATTTATAGAACACAAAGGAGTTTCTTAGAAAGCTTCTTTAGAATTTTTAACGGAAGATATTTCCTTTTTCACCATAGCCCTCTATGGACTTCCAAATATCACTTTGCAAATTCCACGAGAACAGTCTTAGCGAAAGGCTTCTTGAGAGGAAAGCTGTAAGTCTGTGAGATGAATTAACAGAACACAAAGTAGTATCTCAGAAAGTTTCTTTTCAGTTTTTCTTTTAGGATATTTCCTTTTCTACCATAGACCTCTACGGACTTCCAAATATCAATTTCCAAATTCCACAAGAGAAGTCTTAGCAAAAGGTTTCTTGAGGGGAAAGCTGTAACTCTGTGAGATAAATTAAGAGAACACAAAGCAGTTTCTCCGAAAGCTGATTTTCAGTTTTTATCTCAGGCTATTTCCTTTTTCACCATAGACCTCTATGGGCTTCTAAATATCACTTTCCAAATTCCACAAGAACAGCCTTAGGAAAAGGCTTCTTAAGGGCAAAGTTGTAACTCTGTGAGATGAATTAACAGAACACGAAGCAGTATCGCAGAAAGCTTCTATCCAGTTTTTAACTGAAGATATTTCCTTTTTCCCCATAGCCCTCTATGAACTTCCAAATATCACTTTGAAAACTCCACAAGAACAGTCTTAGTGATCGACTTCTTGAGGGGAAAGCTATAACTCCGTGAGATGAGTTAAGAGAAAACAATGCAGTTTCTCAGAAAGTTTCTTTACGGTTTTTAGCGTAGGATATTTCCTTTTTCAACAGAGCCCTCTATGTTCTTCCAAATATCACTTTGCAAATTCCACAAGAACATTCTTAATGAATGGCTTCTCGAGGGGAAAGCTGTAACTCTGTGAGATAAAATAACAGAACACAAAGCAGTTTCTCAGAAAGCTTCTTTCCGATTTTTAATGGAAGATATTACCTATTTCTCCAAAGCCCTCTACGGGTTTCCAAATGTCACTTTGCAAATTCCACAAGAACAGTCTTAGGGAAAGGCTTCTTGAGGGGAAAGCTGTAACTCTGTGAGATGAATTAACAGAACACAAAGCAGTTTCTCAGAAAGCTTCTTTCCAGTTTTTAACGGAAGATATTTCCTTTTTCACCATAGCCCTCTAAGGTTTCTAAATATCACTTTCCAAATTCCACAAGAACAGTCTTAGCGAAAGGATTCTTGAGTGGAAAGCTGTAACTCGGTGAGATAAATTAATAGTACACAAAGCAGTTTCTCAGAAAGCTTCTTTCCAGTTTTTAACTGACGATATTTCATTTTTTACCATAGCCCACTATGAGCTTCCAAATATCACTTCGCAAATTCCACAAGAAGAGTCTTAGCGAAAGGCTTCTTGAGGAGAAAGCTGTAACTCTGTGAGATGAATTAACAGGACACAAAGCACTTTCTCAGAAAGCTTCTTTCCAGTTTATAACGGAACATATTTCCTTATTCACCATAGTCCTCTATGGCCTTCTAAATACCACTTTCCAAATGACACAAGAACAGTTCTAGCGAAAGACTTCTTGAGGGGAAAGCTGTAACTCAGTGAGATGAATTAAGAGAACACAAAGCAGTTTCTCAGAGAGCTTCTTTCCAGTTTTCAACTGAAGATATTTCCTTTTTAACCATAGCCCTATGTGGGCTTCTAAATATCACTTTGCAAATTCCACAAGAACAGACTTAGTAAAGTTCTCCTTGAGGGGAAAGCTGTAACTCTTTGAGATGAATTAACAGAACACAAAGCAGTTTCTCAGAAAGCTTCTTTCCAGTTTTTAACGAAAGATATTTCCTTTTTCACCAAAGCCCTCTATGGGCTTCCAAATATCAGTTTGAAAATTCCACAAGAACAGTCTTAGCGAAAGGCTTCTTGAGGAAAAAGCTGTAAGTATGTGAAATGAATTAACAGAACACAGAGCAGTTTCTCAGAAAGCTTCTTTCCAGTTTTTAACGGAAGAGAATTCCTTTTTCACCATAGTCCTCTCTGGGCTTCCAAATATCACTTTGCAAATCCCACAAGAACAGTCTTAGCGAAAAGCTTCTTGAGGGGAAAGCTGTAACTCTGTGAGATGAATTAACAGAACAAAAAGCAGTTTCTCAGAAAGCTTCTTTCCAGTTTTTAACGGAGGATATTTCCTTTTTCACCATAGCCCTCTATGGGCTTCTAAATATCACGTTCTAAATTCCACAAGAAAAGTCTTAGCGAAAGACTTCTTGAGGGGAAAGCTATAGCTCTGTGAGATAAAGTAACAGAACACAAAGCTGTTTCTCAGAAAGCTTATTTTCAGTTTTTATCTTAGGTTATTTCCTTTTTCACTGTAGACCACTGTAGGCTTCAAATATCACTTTCCAAATTCCACAAGAACAGTCTTAGGGTAAGGCTTCTTGACGGGAAAGCTGTAACTCTGTGAGACGACTTAGCAGAACACAAGGCAGTTTCTCAGAAATCTTCGTTCCAGTTTTTAACGGCAGTTATTTCCTTTTTCACCATAGTCCTCTATGGGCTTCCAAATATCACTTTGCAAATTTCACAAGAACAGTCTTAATGAAAGGCTTCTTGGGGGAATGCTGTAACTCTGTGAGATGAATTAACAGAACACAATGCAGTTTCCCAGAAAGCTTCTTTCCACTTTTTAATCGAAGATATTTCCTTTTTTACCATAGCCCTCTATGGGCTTCCAAATATCACTTTGCAAATTCCACAAGAACAGTCTTAGCGAAAGGCTTCTTGAGGCGAAAGCTGTAACTCGGTGAGATGAATTAACAGAACACAAAGCAGTACCTCAGAAAGCTTCTTTACAGTTTTTTTTTTTTTTTTTTTTTTTGAGATGGAATCTCGCTCTGCCACCCAGGCTGGAGTACAGTGGTCGGATCTCAGCTCACTGCAAGCTCTGCCTCCCAGGTTCAGGCCATTCTCCTGCCTCAGCCTCCCGAGTAGCTGGGACTACAGGCGCCCGCCACCTCGCCCGGCTAGTTTTTTCGTATTTTTTAGTAGAGACGGGGTTTCACCGTGTCAGCCAGGATGGTCTCGATCTCCTGACCTCGTGATCCGCCCGTCTCGGCCTCCCAAAGTGCTGGGATTACAGGATTGAGCCACCGCGCCAGGCCTTCTTTACAGTTTTTAGCTGAAGATATTTCCTTTTTCACCATAGCCCTCTATTGGCTTGAAAATATCACTTTGCAAATTCCACAAGAATTGTCTTAACGAAAGGCTTCTTGAGGGGAAAGCTGTAACTCTGTGAGATGAATTAACAGAACACAAAGCAGTTTCTCAGAATGCTTCTTTCCAGTTTTTAACAGAAGATATTTCCTTTTTCACCAAAGCCCTCTATGGGCTTCCAAATATCACTTTGCAAATTCCTCAAGAACTGTCTTAGCGAAAGGCTTCTTGAGGGAAAAGCTGTAAGTCTGTGAAATGAAATAACAGAAAACAAAGCAGTTTCTCAGAAAGATTCTTTCCCGTTTTTAACTGAAGATATTTCCTTTTTCACCATAGCCCTCTCTGGACTTCCAAATATCACTTTGCAAATTCCACAAGAACCGTCTTAGCGAAAGACTTCTCGAGGGGAAGGCTGTAACTCTGTGAGATGCATTAACAAAACAGGAAGAAGTTTCTCAGAAAGCTTCTTTCCAGTTTTTAACGGAGGATATTTCCTTTCTCACCATAGCCCTCTATGGGCTTCTAAATATCACGTTCTAAATTCCACAAGAACAGTCTTACCGAAAGGATTCTTGAGGGGAAAGCTGTAACTCTGTGAGAATAAATGACAGAACACAAAGCAGTTTCTCAGAAAGCTTTTTTTGCAGTTTTTAACGGAAGATATTTCCTTTTTCACCACAGCCCTCTATGGGCTTCTAAATATCACTTTACAAATTCCACAAGAACAGTCTTAGAGAAAGGTTTTTTGGGGGAAAGCTGTAACTCTGTGAGATAAATTAACAGAACACAAAGTAGTTTCTCAGAAATCTTCTTTCAAGTTTTTAATGGAAGATATTTCCTTTTTCATCATAGCCCTCTAGGGGGGCCAAATATCACCTTGAAAATTCCACAGGAACAAACTTAGTGAACGGCTTCTTGCGGGGAAAGCTATAACTCTGTGAGATGAATTAAGAGAACATAATGGAGTTTCTCAGAAAGCTTCTTTTCGGTTTTTATCTTAGAATATTTCCTTTTTGCCATAACCCTCTATGGGCTTCAAAAATCAATTTGCAAATTCCACAAGAACAGTCTTAGCGAAAGGCTCCTTGAGGAGAAAGCTGTAACTCTGTGAGATGAATTAACAGGACACAAATCACTTTCTCAGAAAGCTTCTTTCCAGTTTATAACGGAAAATATTTCTTTATTCACCATAGCCTTCTATGGCCTTCCTAATACCACTTTCGAAATGAAACAAGAACAGTCCTAGCGAAAGACTTCTTGAGGGGAAAGCTGTAACTCTGTGAGATGAATTAACAGAACACAAAGCAGTTTCTCAGAAAGCTTCTTTCCAGTTTTCAAATAAAGATATTTCCTTTTTAACCATAGCCCTATATGGGCTTCCAAAAATCACTTTGCAAATTCCACAAGAACAGACTTAGTAAAGGTCTTCTTGAGGGGAAAGCTGTAACTCTGTGAGATGAATTAACAGAACACAAAGCAGTTCCTCATAAAACTTCTTTCCAGTTTTTAACGGAAGATGTTAACTTTTTCACCAAAGTCCTCTATGGGCTTCCAAATATCACATTGCAAATTCCACAGGAAGAGTCTTAGCGAAAGGCTTCTTGAGGAAAAAGCTGTAAGTATGTGAAATGAATTAACAGAACACAAAGCAGTTTCTCAGAAAGCTTCTTTCCAGTTTTTAACGGAAGAGAATTCCTTTTTCACCATAGCCCTCTCTGGTCTTCCGAATATCACTTTGCAAATCCCACATAAACAGTCTTAGCGAAAACTTCTTGAGGGGAAAGCTGTAACTCTGTGAGATGAATTAACAGAACTAAAAGCAGTTTCTCAGAAAGCTTCTTTCCAGTTTTTAACGGAGGATATTTCCTTTTTCACCATAGCCCTCTATGGGCTACTAAATATCACGTTCTATATTCCACAAGAACAGTCTTAGCAAAAGGCTTCTTGCGGGGAAAGCTATAACTCTGTGAGATGAATTAAGAGAACATAATGGAGTTTCTCAGAAAGCTTCTTTTCGGTTTTTATCTTAGAATATTTCCTTTTTGCCATACCCCTCTATGGGCTTCTAAAATCAATTTGCAAATTCCACAAGAACAGTCTTAGTGAAAGGCTTCTTGAGGAGAAAGCTGTAACTCTGTGAGATGAATTAACAGGACACAAAGCACTTTCTCAGAAAGCTTCTTTCCAGTTTATAACGGAAAATATTTCTTTATCCACCATAGCCTTCTATGGCCTTCTAAATACCACTTTCGAAATGAAACAAGAACAGTCCTAGTGAAAGACTTCTTGAGGGGAAACCTGTAACTCTGTGAGATGAATTAATGGAACACAAAGCAGTTTCTCAGAAAGCTTCTTTCCAGTTTTCAAATAAAGATATTTCCTTTTTAACCATAGCCCTATATGGGCTTCCAAAAATCACTTTGCAAATTCCACAAGAACAGACTTAGTAAAGGTCTTCTTGAGGGGAAAGCTGTAACTCTGTGAGATGAATTAACAGAACACAAAGCAGTTTCTCATAAAACTTCTTTCCAGTTTTTAACGGAAGATGTTAACTTTTTCACCAAAGTCCTCTATGGGCTTCCAAATATCACTTTGCTAATTCCACAAGAACAGTCTCAGCGAAAGGCTTCTTGAGGAAAAAGCTGTAAGTATGTGAAATGAATTAACAGAACACAAAGCAGTTTCTCAGAAAGCTTCTTTCCAGTTTTTAACGGAAGAGAATTCCTTTTTCACCATAGCCCTCTCTGGTCTTCCAAATATCACTTTGCAAATCCCACATAAACAGTCTTAGCGAAAACTTCTTGAGGGGAAAGCTGTAACTCTGTGAGATAAAATAACAGAACACAAAGCAGTTTCTCAGAAATCTTCTTTCAGATTTTTAATGGAAGATATTACCTATTTCTCCAAAGCCCTCTACGGGTTTCCAAATGTCACTTTGCAAATTCCACAAGAACAGTCTTAGGGAAAGGCTTCTTGAGGGGAAAGCTGTAACTCTGTGAGATGAATTAACAGGACACAAAGCACTTTCTCAGAAAGCTTCTTTCCAGTTTATAACGGAACATATTTCCTTATTCACCATAGTCCTCTATGGCCTTCTAAATACCACTTTCCTAATGACACAAGAACAGTTCTAGCGAAAGACTTCTTGAGGGGAAAGCTGTAACTCAGTGAGATGAATTAAGAGAACACAAAGCAGTTTCTCAGAGAGCTTCTTTCCAGTTTTCAACTGAAGATATTTCCTTTTTAACCATAGCCCTATTTGGGCTTCTAAATATCACTTTGCAAATTCCACAAGAACAGATTTAGTAAAGTTCTCCTTGAGGGGAAAGCTGTAACTCTTTGAGATGAATTAACAGAAAACAAAGCAGTTTCTCAGAAAGCTTCTTTCCAGTTTTTAACGAAAGATATTTCCTTTTTCACCAAAGCCCTCTATGGGCTTCCAAATATCAGTTTGAAAATTCCACAAGAACAGTCTTAGCGAAAGGCTTCTTGAGGAAAAAGCTGTAAGTATGTGAAATGAATTAACAGAACACAGAGCAGTTTCTCAGAAAGCTTCTTTCCAGTTTTTAACGGAAGAGAATTCCTTTTTCACCATAGTCCTCTCTGGGCTTCCAAATATCACTTTGCAAATCCCACAAGAACAGTCTTAGCGAAAAGCTTCTTGAGGGGAAAGCTGTAACTCTGTGAGATGAATTAACAGAACAAAAAGCAGTTTCTCAGAAAGCTTCTTTCCAGTTTTTAACGGAGGATATTTCCTTTTTCACCATAGCCCTCTATGGGCTTCTAAATATCACGTTCTAAATTCCACAAGAAAAGTCTTAGCGAAAGACTTCTTGAGGGGAAAGCTATAGCTCTGTGAGATAAAGTAACAGAACACAAAGCTGTTTCTCAGAAAGCTTATTTTCAGTTTTTATCTTAGGTTATTTCCTTTTTCACTGTAGACCACTGTAGGCTTCAAATATCACTTTCCAAATTCCACAAGAACAGTCTTAGGGTAAGGCTTCTTGACGGGAAAGCTGTAACTCTGTGAGACGACTTAGCAGAACACAAGGCAGTTTCTCAGAAATCTTCGTTCCAGTTTTTAACGGCAGTTATTTCCTTTTTCACCATAGTCCTCTATGGGCTTCCAAATATCACTTTGCAAATTTCACAAGAACAGTCTTAATGAAAGGCTTCTTGGGGGAATGCTGTAACTCTGTGAGATGAATTAACAGAACACAATGCAGTTTCCCAGAAAGCTTCTTTCCACTTTTTAATCGAAGATATTTCCTTTTTTACCATAGCCCTCTATGGGCTTCCAAATATCACTTTGCAAATTCCACAAGAACAGTCTTAGCGAAAGGCTTCTTGAGGCGAAAGCTGTAACTCGGTGAGATGAATTAACAGAACACAAAGCAGTACCTCAGAAAGCTTCTTTACAGTTTTTTTTTTTTTTTTTTTTTTTGAGATGGAATCTCGCTCTGCCACCCAGGCTGGAGTACAGTGGTCGGATCTCAGCTCACTGCAAGCTCTGCCTCCCAGGTTCAGGCCATTCTCCTGCCTCAGCCTCCCGAGTAGCTGGGACTACAGGCGCCCGCCACCTCGCCCGGCTAGTTTTTTCGTATTTTTTAGTAGAGACGGGGTTTCACCGTGTCAGCCAGGATGGTCTCGATCTCCTGACCTCGTGATCCGCCCGTCTCGGCCTCCCAAAGTGCTGGGATTACAGGATTGAGCCACCGCGCCAGGCCTTCTTTACAGTTTTTAGCTGAAGATATTTCCTTTTTCACCATAGCCCTCTATTGGCTTGAAAATATCACTTTGCAAATTCCACAAGAATTGTCTTAACGAAAGGCTTCTTGAGGGGAAAGCTGTAACTCTGTGAGATGAATTAACAGAACACAAAGCAGTTTCTCAGAATGCTTCTTTCCAGTTTTTAACAGAAGATATTTCCTTTTTCACCAAAGCCCTCTATGGGCTTCCAAATATCACTTTGCAAATTCCTCAAGAACTGTCTTAGCGAAAGGCTTCTTGAGGGAAAAGCTGTAAGTCTGTGAAATGAAATAACAGAAAACAAAGCAGTTTCTCAGAAAGATTCTTTCCCGTTTTTAACTGAAGATATTTCCTTTTTCACCATAGCCCTCTCTGGACTTCCAAATATCACTTTGCAAATTCCACAAGAACCGTCTTAGCGAAAGACTTCTCGAGGGGAAGGCTGTAACTCTGTGAGATGCATTAACAAAACAGGAAGAAGTTTCTCAGAAAGCTTCTTTCCAGTTTTTAACGGAGGATATTTCCTTTCTCACCATAGCCCTCTATGGGCTTCTAAATATCACGTTCTAAATTCCACAAGAACAGTCTTACCGAAAGGATTCTTGAGGGGAAAGCTGTAACTCTGTGAGAATAAATGACAGAACACAAAGCAGTTTCTCAGAAAGCTTTTTTTGCAGTTTTTAACGGAAGATATTTCCTTTTTCACCACAGCCCTCTATGGGCTTCTAAATATCACTTTACAAATTCCACAAGAACAGTCTTAGAGAAAGGTTTTTTGGGGGAAAGCTGTAACTCTGTGAGATAAATTAACAGAACACAAAGTAGTTTCTCAGAAATCTTCTTTCAAGTTTTTAATGGAAGATATTTCCTTTTTCATCATAGCCCTCTAGGGGGGCCAAATATCACCTTGAAAATTCCACAGGAACAAACTTAGTGAACGGCTTCTTGCGGGGAAAGCTATAACTCTGTGAGATGAATTAAGAGAACATAATGGAGTTTCTCAGAAAGCTTCTTTTCGGTTTTTATCTTAGAATATTTCCTTTTTGCCATAACCCTCTATGGGCTTCAAAAATCAATTTGCAAATTCCACAAGAACAGTCTTAGCGAAAGGCTCCTTGAGGAGAAAGCTGTAACTCTGTGAGATGAATTAACAGGACACAAATCACTTTCTCAGAAAGCTTCTTTCCAGTTTATAACGGAAAATATTTCTTTATTCACCATAGCCTTCTATGGCCTTCCTAATACCACTTTCGAAATGAAACAAGAACAGTCCTAGCGAAAGACTTCTTGAGGGGAAAGCTGTAACTCTGTGAGATGAATTAACAGAACACAAAGCAGTTTCTCAGAAAGCTTCTTTCCAGTTTTCAAATAAAGATATTTCCTTTTTAACCATAGCCCTATATGGGCTTCCAAAAATCACTTTGCAAATTCCACAAGAACAGACTTAGTAAAGGTCTTCTTGAGGGGAAAGCTGTAACTCTGTGAGATGAATTAACAGAACACAAAGCAGTTCCTCATAAAACTTCTTTCCAGTTTTTAACGGAAGATGTTAACTTTTTCACCAAAGTCCTCTATGGGCTTCCAAATATCACATTGCAAATTCCACAGGAAGAGTCTTAGCGAAAGGCTTCTTGAGGAAAAAGCTGTAAGTATGTGAAATGAATTAACAGAACACAAAGCAGTTTCTCAGAAAGCTTCTTTCCAGTTTTTAACGGAAGAGAATTCCTTTTTCACCATAGCCCTCTCTGGTCTTCCGAATATCACTTTGCAAATCCCACATAAACAGTCTTAGCGAAAACTTCTTGAGGGGAAAGCTGTAACTCTGTGAGATGAATTAACAGAACTAAAAGCAGTTTCTCAGAAAGCTTCTTTCCAGTTTTTAACGGAGGATATTTCCTTTTTCACCATAGCCCTCTATGGGCTACTAAATATCACGTTCTATATTCCACAAGAACAGTCTTAGCAAAAGGCTTCTTGCGGGGAAAGCTATAACTCTGTGAGATGAATTAAGAGAACATAATGGAGTTTCTCAGAAAGCTTCTTTTCGGTTTTTATCTTAGAATATTTCCTTTTTGCCATACCCCTCTATGGGCTTCTAAAATCAATTTGCAAATTCCACAAGAACAGTCTTAGTGAAAGGCTTCTTGAGGAGAAAGCTGTAACTCTGTGAGATGAATTAACAGGACACAAAGCACTTTCTCAGAAAGCTTCTTTCCAGTTTATAACGGAAAATATTTCTTTATCCACCATAGCCTTCTATGGCCTTCTAAATACCACTTTCGAAATGAAACAAGAACAGTCCTAGTGAAAGACTTCTTGAGGGGAAACCTGTAACTCTGTGAGATGAATTAATGGAACACAAAGCAGTTTCTCAGAAAGCTTCTTTCCAGTTTTCAAATAAAGATATTTCCTTTTTAACCATAGCCCTATATGGGCTTCCAAAAATCACTTTGCAAATTCCACAAGAACAGACTTAGTAAAGGTCTTCTTGAGGGGAAAGCTGTAACTCTGTGAGATGAATTAACAGAACACAAAGCAGTTTCTCATAAAACTTCTTTCCAGTTTTTAACGGAAGATGTTAACTTTTTCACCAAAGTCCTCTATGGGCTTCCAAATATCACTTTGCTAATTCCACAAGAACAGTCTCAGCGAAAGGCTTCTTGAGGAAAAAGCTGTAAGTATGTGAAATGAATTAACAGAACACAAAGCAGTTTCTCAGAAAGCTTCTTTCCAGTTTTTAACGGAAGAGAATTCCTTTTTCACCATAGCCCTCTCTGGTCTTCCAAATATCACTTTGCAAATCCCACATAAACAGTCTTAGCGAAAACTTCTTGAGGGGAAAGCTGTAACTCTGTGAGATAAAATAACAGAACACAAAGCAGTTTCTCAGAAATCTTCTTTCAGATTTTTAATGGAAGATATTACCTATTTCTCCAAAGCCCTCTACGGGTTTCCAAATGTCACTTTGCAAATTCCACAAGAACAGTCTTAGGGAAAGGCTTCTTGAGGGGAAAGCTGTAACTCTGTGAGATGAATTAACAGGACACAAAGCACTTTCTCAGAAAGCTTCTTTCCAGTTTATAACGGAACATATTTCCTTATTCACCATAGTCCTCTATGGCCTTCTAAATACCACTTTCCTAATGACACAAGAACAGTTCTAGCGAAAGACTTCTTGAGGGGAAAGCTGTAACTCAGTGAGATGAATTAAGAGAACACAAAGCAGTTTCTCAGAGAGCTTCTTTCCAGTTTTCAACTGAAGATATTTCCTTTTTAACCATAGCCCTATTTGGGCTTCTAAATATCACTTTGCAAATTCCACAAGAACAGATTTAGTAAAGTTCTCCTTGAGGGGAAAGCTGTAACTCTTTGAGATGAATTAACAGAAAACAAAGCAGTTTCTCAGAAAGCTTCTTTCCAGTTTTTAACGAAAGATATTTCCTTTTTCACCAAAGCCCTCTATGGGCTTCCAAATATCAGTTTGAAAATTCCACAAGAACAGTCTTAGCGAAAGGCTTCTTGAGGAAAAAGCTGTAAGTATGTGAAATGAATTAACAGAACACAGAGCAGTTTCTCAGAAAGCTTCTTTCCAGTTTTTAACGGAAGAGAATTCCTTTTTCACCATAGTCCTCTCTGGGCTTCCAAATATCACTTTGCAAATCCCACAAGAACAGTCTTAGCGAAAAGCTTCTTGAGGGGAAAGCTGTAACTCTGTGAGATGAATTAACAGAACAAAAAGCAGTTTCTCAGAAAGCTTCTTTCCAGTTTTTAACGGAGGATATTTCCTTTTTCACCATAGCCCTCTATGGGCTTCTAAATATCACGTTCTAAATTCCACAAGAAAAGTCTTAGCGAAAGACTTCTTGAGGGGAAAGCTATAGCTCTGTGAGATAAAGTAACAGAACACAAAGCTGTTTCTCAGAAAGCTTATTTTCAGTTTTTATCTTAGGTTATTTCCTTTTTCACTGTAGACCACTGTAGGCTTCAAATATCACTTTCCAAATTCCACAAGAACAGTCTTAGGGTAAGGCTTCTTGACGGGAAAGCTGTAACTCTGTGAGACGACTTAGCAGAACACAAGGCAGTTTCTCAGAAATCTTCGTTCCAGTTTTTAACGGCAGTTATTTCCTTTTTCACCATAGTCCTCTATGGGCTTCCAAATATCACTTTGCAAATTTCACAAGAACAGTCTTAATGAAAGGCTTCTTGGGGGAATGCTGTAACTCTGTGAGATGAATTAACAGAACACAATGCAGTTTCCCAGAAAGCTTCTTTCCACTTTTTAATCGAAGATATTTCCTTTTTTACCATAGCCCTCTATGGGCTTCCAAATATCACTTTGCAAATTCCACAAGAACAGTCTTAGCGAAAGGCTTCTTGAGGCGAAAGCTGTAACTCGGTGAGATGAATTAACAGAACACAAAGCAGTACCTCAGAAAGCTTCTTTACAGTTTTTTTTTTTTTTTTTTTTTGAGATGGAATCTCGCTCTGCCACCCAGGCTGGAGTACAGTGGTCGGATCTCAGCTCACTGCAAGCTCTGCCTCCCAGGTTCAGGCCATTCTCCTGCCTCAGCCTCCCGAGTAGCTGGGACTACAGGCGCCCGCCACCTCGCCCGGCTAGTTTTTTCGTATTTTTTAGTAGAGACGGGGTTTCACCGTGTCAGCCAGGATGGTCTCGATCTCCTGACCTCGTGATCCGCCCGTCTCGGCCTCCCAAAGTGCTGGGATTACAGGATTGAGCCACCGCGCCAGGCCTTCTTTACAGTTTTTAGCTGAAGATATTTCCTTTTTCACCATAGCCCTCTATTGGCTTGAAAATATCACTTTGCAAATTCCACAAGAATTGTCTTAACGAAAGGCTTCTTGAGGGGAAAGCTGTAACTCTGTGAGATGAATTAACAGAACACAAAGCAGTTTCTCAGAATGCTTCTTTCCAGTTTTTAACAGAAGATATTTCCTTTTTCACCAAAGCCCTCTATGGGCTTCCAAATATCACTTTGCAAATTCCTCAAGAACTGTCTTAGCGAAAGGCTTCTTGAGGGAAAAGCTGTAAGTCTGTGAAATGAAATAACAGAAAACAAAGCAGTTTCTCAGAAAGATTCTTTCCCGTTTTTAACTGAAGATATTTCCTTTTTCACCATAGCCCTCTCTGGACTTCCAAATATCACTTTGCAAATTCCACAAGAACCGTCTTAGCGAAAGACTTCTCGAGGGGAAGGCTGTAACTCTGTGAGATGCATTAACAAAACAGGAAGAAGTTTCTCAGAAAGCTTCTTTCCAGTTTTTAACGGAGGATATTTCCTTTCTCACCATAGCCCTCTATGGGCTTCTAAATATCACGTTCTAAATTCCACAAGAACAGTCTTACCGAAAGGATTCTTGAGGGGAAAGCTGTAACTCTGTGAGAATAAATGACAGAACACAAAGCAGTTTCTCAGAAAGCTTTTTTTGCAGTTTTTAACGGAAGATATTTCCTTTTTCACCACAGCCCTCTATGGGCTTCTAAATATCACTTTACAAATTCCACAAGAACAGTCTTAGAGAAAGGTTTTTTGGGGGAAAGCTGTAACTCTGTGAGATAAATTAACAGAACACAAAGTAGTTTCTCAGAAATCTTCTTTCAAGTTTTTAATGGAAGATATTTCCTTTTTCATCATAGCCCTCTAGGGGGGCCAAATATCACCTTGAAAATTCCACAGGAACAAACTTAGTGAACGGCTTCTTGCGGGGAAAGCTATAACTCTGTGAGATTAATTAAGAGAACATAATGGAGTTTCTCAGAAAGCTTCTTTTCGGTTTTTATCTTAGAATATTTCCTTTTTGCCATAACCCTCTATGGGCTTCAAAAATCAATTTGCAAATTCCACAAGAACAGTCTTAGCGAAAGGCTCCTTGAGGAGAAAGCTGTAACTCTGTGAGATGAATTAACAGGACACAAATCACTTTCTCAGAAAGCTTCTTTCCAGTTTATAACGGAAAATATTTCTTTATTCACCATAGCCTTCTATGGCCTTCCTAATACCACTTTCGAAATGAAACAAGAACAGTCCTAGCGAAAGACTTCTTGAGGGGAAAGCTGTAACTCTGTGAGATGAATTAACAGAACACAAAGCAGTTTCTCAGAAAGCTTCTTTCCAGTTTTCAAATAAAGATATTTCCTTTTTAACCATAGCCCTATATGGGCTTCCAAAAATCACTTTGCAAATTCCACAAGAACAGACTTAGTAAAGGTCTTCTTGAGGGGAAAGCTGTAACTCTGTGAGATGAATTAACAGAACACAAAGCAGTTCCTCATAAAACTTCTTTCCAGTTTTTAACGGAAGATGTTAACTTTTTCACCGAAGTCCTCTATGGGCTTCCAAATATCACATTGCAAATTCCACAGGAAGAGTCTTAGCGAAAGGCTTCTTGAGGAAAAAGCTGTAAGTATGTGAAATGAATTAACAGAACACAAAGCAGTTTCTCAGAAAGCTTCTTTCCAGTTTTTAACGGAAGAGAATTCCTTTTTCACCATAGCCCTCTCTGGTCTTCCGAATATCACTTTGCAAATCCCACATAAACAGTCTTAGCGAAAACTTCTTGAGGGGAAAGCTGTAACTCTGTGAGATGAATTAACAGAACTAAAAGCAGTTTCTCAGAAAGCTTCTTTCCAGTTTTTAACGGAGGATATTTCCTTTTTCACCATAGCCCTCTATGGGCTACTAAATATCACGTTCTATATTCCACAAGAACAGTCTTAGGGAAAGGCTTCTTGCGGGGAAAGCTATAACTCTGTGAGATGAATTAAGAGAACATAATGGAGTTTCTCAGAAAGCTTCTTTTCGGTTTTTATCTTAGAATATTTCCTTTTTGCCATACGCCTCTATGGGCTTCTAAAATCAATTTGCAAATTCCACAAGAACAGTCTTAGTGAAAGGCTTCTTGAGGAGAAAGCTGTAACTCTGTGAGATGAATTAACAGGACACAAAGCACTTTCTCAGAAAGCTTCTTTCCAGTTTATAACGGAAAATATTTCTTTATTCACCATAGCCTTCTATGGCCTTCTAAATACCACTTTCGAAATGAAACAAGAACAGTCCTAGTGAAAGACTTCTTGAGGGGAAACCTGTAACTCTGTGAGATGAATTAATGGAACACAAAGCAGTTTCTCAGAAAGCTTCTTTCCAGTTTTCAAATAAAGATATTTCCTTTTTAACCATAGCCCTATATGGGCTTCCAAAAATCACTTTGCAAATTCCACAAGAACAGACTTAGTAAAGGTCTTCTTGAGGGGAAAGCTGTAACTCTGTGAGATGAATTAACAGAACACAAAGCAGTTTCTCATAAAACTTCTTTCCAGTTTTTAACGGAAGATGTTAACTTTTTCACCAAAGTCCTCTATGGGCTTCCAAATATCACTTTGCTAATTCCACAAGAACAGTCTCAGCGAAAGGCTTCTTGAGGAAAAAGCTGTAAGTATGTGAAATGAATTAACAGAACACAAAGCAGTTTCTCAGAAAGCTTCTTTCCAGTTTTTAACGGAAGAGAATTCCTTTTTCACCATAGCCCTCTCTGGTCTTCCAAATATCACTTTGCAAATCCCACATAAACAGTCTTAGCGAAAACTTCTTGAGGGGAAAGCTGTAACTCTGTGAGATAAAATAACAGAACACAAAGCAGTTTCTCAGAAATCTTCTTTCAGATTTTTAATGGAAGATATTACCTATTTCTCCAAAGCCCTCTACGGGTTTCCAAATGTCACTTTGCAAATTCCACAAGAACAGTCTTAGGGAAAGGCTTCTTGAGGGGAAAGCTGTAACTCTGTGAGATGAATTAACAGGACACAAAGCACTTTCTCAGAAAGCTTCTTTCCAGTTTATAACGGAACATATTTCCTTATTCACCATAGTCCTCTATGGCCTTCTAAATACCACTTTCCAAATGACACAAGAACAGTTCTAGCAAAAGACTTCTTGAGGGGAAAGCTGTAACTCAGTGAGATGAATTAAGAGAACACAAAGCAGTTTCTCAGAGAGCTTCTTTCCAGTTTTCAACTGAAGATATTTCCTTTTTAACCATAGCCCTATGTGGGCTTCTAAATATCACTTTGCAAATTCCACAAGAACAGACTTAGTAAAGTTCTCCTTGAGGGGAAAGCTGTAACTCTTTGAGATGAATTAACAGAACACAAAACAGTTTCTCAGAAAGCTTCTTTCCAGTTTTTAACGAAAGATATTTCCTTTTTCACCAAAGCCCTCTATGGGCTTCCAAATATCAGTTTGAAAATTCCACAAGAACAGTCTTAGCGAAAGGCTTCTTGAGGAAAAAGCTGTAAGTATGTGAAATGAATTAACAGAACACAGAGCAGTTTCTCAGAAAGCTTCTTTCCAGTTTCTAACGGAAGAGAATTCCTTTTTCACCATAGTCCTCTCTGGGCTTCCAAATATCACTTTGCAAATCCCACAAGAACAGTCTTAGCGAAAAGCTTCTTGAGGGGAAAGCTGTAACTCTGTGAGATGAATTAACAGAACAAAAAGCAGTTTCTCAGAAAGCTTCTTTCCAGTTTTTAACGGAGGATATTTCCTTTTTCACCATAGCCCTCTATGGGCTTCTAAATATCACGTTCTAAATTCCACAAGAAAAGTCTTAGCGAAAGACTTCTTGAGGGGAAAGCTATAGCTCTGTGAGATAAAGTAACAGAACACAAAGCTGTTTCTCAGAAAGCTTATTTTCAGTTTTTATCTTAGGTTATTTCCTTTTTCACTGTAGACCACTGTAGGCTTCAAATATCACTTTCCAAATTCCACAAGAACAGTCTTAGGGTAAGGCTTCTTGACGGGAAAGCTGTAACTCTGTGAGACGACTTAGCAGAACACAAGGCAGTTTCTCAGAAATCTTCGTTCCAGTTTTTAACGGCAGTTATTTCCTTTTTCACCATAGTCCTCTATGGGCTTCCAAATATCACCTTGCAAATTTCACAAGAACAGTCTTAATGAAAGGCTTCTTGGGGGAATGCTGTAACTCTGTGAGATGAATTAACAGAACACAATGCAGTTTCCCAGAAAGCTTCTTTCCACTTTTTAATCGAAGATATTTCCTTTTTTACCATAGCCCTCTATGGGCTTCCAAATATCACTTTGCAAATTCCACAAGAACAGTCTTAGCGAAAGGCTTCTTGAGGCGAAAGCTGTAACTCGGTGAGATGAATTAACAGAACACAAAGCAGTACCTCAGAAAGCTTCTTTACAGTTTTTTTTTTTTTTTTTTTTTTTGAGATGGAATCTCGCTCTGCCACCCAGGCTGGAGTACAGTGGTCGGATCTCAGCTCACTGCAAGCTCTGCCTCCCAGGTTCAGGCCATTCTCCTGCCTCAGCCTCCCGAGTAGCTGGGACTACAGGCGCCCGCCACCTCGCCCGGCTAGTTTTTTCGTATTTTTTAGTAGAGACGGGGTTTCACCGTGTCAGCCAGGATGGTCTCGATCTCCTGACCTCGTGATCCGCCCGTCTCGGCCTCCCAAAGTGCTGGGATTACAGGATTGAGCCACCGCGCCAGGCCTTCTTTACAGTTTTTAGCTGAAGATATTTCCTTTTTCACCATAGCCCTCTATTGGCTTGAAAATATCACTTTGCAAATTCCACAAGAATTGTCTTAACGAAAGGCTTCTTGAGGGGAAAGCTGTAACTCTGTGAGATGAATTAACAGAACACAAAGCAGTTTCTCAGAATGCTTCTTTCCAGTTTTTAACAGAAGATATTTCCTTTTTCACCAAAGCCCTCTATGGGCTTCCAAATATCACTTTGCAAATTCCTCAAGAACTGTCTTAGCGAAAGGCTTCTTGAGGGAAAAGCTGTAAGTCTGTGAAATGAAATAACAGAAAACAAAGCAGTTTCTCAGAAAGATTCTTTCCCGTTTTTAACTGAAGATATTTCCTTTTTCACCATAGCCCTCTCTGGACTTCCAAATATCACTTTGCAAATTCCACAAGAACCGTCTTAGCGAAAGACTTCTCGAGGGGAAGGCTGTAACTCTGTGAGATGCATTAACAAAACAGGAAGAAGTTTCTCAGAAAGCTTCTTTCCAGTTTTTAACGGAGGATATTTCCTTTCTCACCATAGCCCTCTATGGGCTTCTAAATATCACGTTCTAAATTCCACAAGAACAGTCTTACCGAAAGGATTCTTGAGGGGAAAGCTGTAACTCTGTGAGAATAAATGACAGAACACAAAGCAGTTTCTCAGAAAGCTTTTTTTGCAGTTTTTAACGGAAGATATTTCCTTTTTCACCACAGCCCTCTATGGGCTTCTAAATATCACTTTACAAATTCCACAAGAACAGTCTTAGAGAAAGGTTTTTTGGGGGAAAGCTGTAACTCTGTGAGATAAATTAACAGAACACAAAGTAGTTTCTCAGAAATCTTCTTTCAAGTTTTTAATGGAAGATATTTCCTTTTTCATCATAGCCCTCTAGGGGGGCCAAATATCACCTTGAAAATTCCACAGGAACAAACTTAGTGAACGGCCTCTTGCGGGGAAAGCTATAACTCTGTGAGATTAATTAAGAGAACATAATGGAGTTTCTCAGAAAGCTTCTTTTCGGTTTTTATCTTAGAATATTTCCTTTTTGCCATAACCCTCTATGGGCTTCAAAAATCAATTTGCAAATTCCACAAGAACAGTCTTAGCGAAAGGCTCCTTGAGGAGAAAGCTGTAACTCTGTGAGATGAATTAACAGGACACAAATCACTTTCTCAGAAAGCTTCTTTCCAGTTTATAACGGAAAATATTTCTTTATTCACCATAGCCTTCTATGGCCTTCCTAATACCACTTTCGAAATGAAACAAGAACAGTCCTAGCGAAAGACTTCTTGAGGGGAAAGCTGTAACTCTGTGAGATGAATTAACAGAACACAAAGCAGTTTCTCAGAAAGCTTCTTTCCAGTTTTCAAATAAAGATATTTCCTTTTTAACCATAGCCCTATATGGGCTTCCAAAAATCACTTTGCAAATTCCACAAGAACAGACTTAGTAAAGGTCTTCTTGAGGGGAAAGCTGTAACTCTGTGAGATGAATTAACAGAACACAAAGCAGTTCCTCATAAAACTTCTTTCCAGTTTTTAACGGAAGATGTTAACTTTTTCACCGAAGTCCTCTATGGGCTTCCAAATATCACTTTGCAAATTCCACAGGAAGAGTCTTAGCGAAAGGCTTCTTGAGGAAAAAGCTGTAAGTATGTGAAATGAATTAACAGAACACAAAGCAGTTTCTCAGAAAGCTTCTTTCCAGTTTTTAACGGAAGAGAATTCCTTTTTCACCATAGCCCTCTCTGGTCTTCCAAATATCACATTGCAAATCCCACATAAACAGTCTTAGCGAAAACTTCTTGAGGGGAAAGCTGTAACTCTGTGAGATGAATTAACAGAACTAAAAGCAGTTTCTCAGAAAGCTTCTTTCCAGTTTTTAACGGAGGATATTTCCTTTTTCACCATAGCCCTCTATGGGCTACTAAATATCACGTTCTATATTCCACAAGAACAGTCTTAGCGAAAGGCTTCTTGCGGGGAAAGCTATAACTCTGTGAGATGAATTAAGAGAACATAATGGAGTTTCTCAGAAAGCTTCTTTACGGTTTTTATCTTAGAATATTTCCTTTTTGCCATACCCCTCTATGGGCTTCTAAAATCAATTTGCAAATTCCACAAGAACAGTCTTAGTGAAAGGCTTCTTGAGGAGAAAGCTGTAACTCTGTGAGATGAATTAACAGGACACAAAGCACTTTCTCAGAAAGCTTCTTTCCAGTTTATAACGGAAAATATTTCTTTATTCACCATAGCCTTCTATGGCCTTCTAAATACCACTTTCGAAATGAAACAAGAACAGTCCTAGTGAAAGACTTCTTGAGGGGAAACCTGTAACTCTGTGAGATGAATTAATGGAACACAAAGCAGTTTCTCAGAAAGCTTCTTTCCAGTTTTCAAATAAAGATATTTCCTTTTTAACCATAGCCCTATATGGGCTTCCAAAAATCACTTTGCAAATTCCACAAGAACAGACTTAGTAAAGGTCTTCTTGAGGGGAAAGCTGTAACTCTGTGAGATGAATTAACAGAACACAAAGCAGTTTCTCATAAAACTTCTTTCCAGTTTTTAACGGAAGATGTTAACTTTTTCACCAAAGTCCTCTATGGGCTTCCAAATATCACTTTGCTAATTCCACAAGAACAGTCTCAGCGAAAGGCTTCTTGAGGAAAAAGCTGTAAGTATGTGAAATGAATTAACAGAACACAAAGCAGTTTCTCAGAAAGCTTCTTTCCAGTTTTTAACGGAAGAGAATTCCTTTTTCACCATAGCCCTCTCTGGTCTTCCAAATATCACTTTGCAAATCCCACATAAACAGTCTTAGCGAAAACTTCTTGAGGGGAAAGCTGTAACTCTGTGAGATAAAATAACAGAACACAAAGCAGTTTCTCAGAAAGCTTCTTTCAGATTTTTAATGGAAGATATTACCTATTTCTCCAAAGCCCTCTACGGGTTTCCAAATGTCACTTTGCAAATTCCACAAGAACAGTCTTAGGGAAAGGCTTCTTGAGGGGAAAGCTGTAACTCTGTGAGATGAATTAACAGAACACAAAGCAGTTTCTCAGAAAGCTTCTTTCCAGTTTTTAACGGAAGATATTTCCTTTTTCACCATAGCCCTCTAAGGTTTCTAAATATCACTTTCCAAATTCCACAAGAACAGTCTTAGCGAAAGGATTCTTGAGTGGAAAGCTGTAACTCGGTGAGATAAATTAATAGTACACAAAGCAGTTTCTCAGAAAGCTTCTTTCCAGTTTTTAACTGACGATATTTCATTTTTTACCATAGCCCACTATGAGCTTCCAAATATCACTTCGCAAATTCCACAAGAAGAGTCTTAGCGAAAGGCTTCTTGAGGAGAAAGCTGTAACTCTGTGAGATGAATTAACAGGACACAAAGCACTTTCTCAGAAAGCTTCTTTCCAGTTTATAACGGAACATATTTCCTTATTCACCATAGTCCTCTATGGCCTTCTAAATACCACTTTCCAAATGACACAAGAACAGTTCTAGCGAAAGACTTCTTGAGGGGAAAGCTGTAACTCAGTGAGATGAATTAAGAGAACACAAAGCAGTTTCTCAGAGAGCTTCTTTCCAGTTTTCAACTGAAGATATTTCCTTTTTAACCATAGCCCTATGTGGGCTTCTAAATATCACTTTGCAAATTCCACAAGAACAGACTTAGTAAAGTTCTCCTTGAGGGGAAAGCTGTAACTCTTTGAGATGAATTAACAGAACACAAAGCAGTTTCTCAGAAAGCTTCTTTCCAGTTTTTAACGAAAGATATTTCCTTTTTCACCAAAGCCCTCTATGGGCTTCCAAATATCAGTTTGAAAATTCCACAAGAACAGTCTTAGCGAAAGGCTTCTTGAGGAAAAAGCTGTAAGTATGTGAAATGAATTAACAGAACACAGAGCAGTTTCTCAGAAAGCTTCTTTCCAGTTTCTAACGGAAGAGAATTCCTTTTTCACCATAGTCCTCTCTGGGCTTCCAAATATCATTTTGCAAATCCCACAAGAACAGTCTTAGCGAAAAGCTTCTTGAGGGGAAAGCTGTAACTCTGTGAGATGAATTAACAGAACAAAAAGCAGTTTCTCAGAAAGCTTCTTTCCAGTTTTTAACGGAGGATATTTCCTTTTTCACCATAGCCCTCTATGGGCTACTAAATATCACGTTCTATATTCCACAAGAACAGTCTTAGCAAAAGGCTTCTTGCGGGGAAAGCTATAACTCTGTGAGATGAATTAAGAGAACATAATGGAGTTTCTCAGAAAGCTTCTTTTCGGTTTTTATCTTAGAATATTTCCTTTTTGCCATACCCCTCTATGGGCTTCTAAAATCAATTTGCAAATTCCACAAGAACAGTCTTAGTGAAAGGCTTCTTGAGGAGAAAGCTGTAACTCTGTGAGATGAATTAACAGGACACAAAGCACTTTCTCAGAAAGCTTCTTTCCAGTTTATAACGGAAAATATTTCTTTATCCACCATAGCCTTCTATGGCCTTCTAAATACCACTTTCGAAATGAAACAAGAACAGTCCTAGTGAAAGACTTCTTGAGGGGAAACCTGTAACTCTGTGAGATGAATTAATGGAACACAAAGCAGTTTCTCAGAAAGCTTCTTTCCAGTTTTCAAATAAAGATATTTCCTTTTTAACCATAGCCCTATATGGGCTTCCAAAAATCACTTTGCAAATTCCACAAGAACAGACTTAGTAAAGGTCTTCTTGAGGGGAAAGCTGTAACTCTGTGAGATGAATTAACAGAACACAAAGCAGTTTCTCATAAAACTTCTTTCCAGTTTTTAACGGAAGATGTTAACTTTTTCACCAAAGTCCTCTATGGGCTTCCAAATATCACTTTGCTAATTCCACAAGAACAGTCTCAGCGAAAGGCTTCTTGAGGAAAAAGCTGTAAGTATGTGAAATGAATTAACAGAACACAAAGCAGTTTCTCAGAAAGCTTCTTTCCAGTTTTTAACGGAAGAGAATTCCTTTTTCACCATAGCCCTCTCTGGTCTTCCAAATATCACTTTGCAAATCCCACATAAACAGTCTTAGCGAAAACTTCTTGAGGGGAAAGCTGTAACTCTGTGAGATAAAATAACAGAACACAAAGCAGTTTCTCAGAAATCTTCTTTCAGATTTTTAATGGAAGATATTACCTATTTCTCCAAAGCCCTCTACGGGTTTCCAAATGTCACTTTGCAAATTCCACAAGAACAGTCTTAGGGAAAGGCTTCTTGAGGGGAAAGCTGTAACTCTGTGAGATGAATTAACAGGACACAAAGCACTTTCTCAGAAAGCTTCTTTCCAGTTTATAACGGAACATATTTCCTTATTCACCATAGTCCTCTATGGCCTTCTAAATACCACTTTCCAAATGACACAAGAACAGTTCTAGCAAAAGACTTCTTGAGGGGAAAGCTGTAACTCAGTGAGATGAATTAAGAGAACACAAAGCAGTTTCTCAGAGAGCTTCTTTCCAGTTTTCAACTGAAGATATTTCCTTTTTAACCATAGCCCTATGTGGGCTTCTAAATATCACTTTGCAAATTCCACAAGAACAGACTTAGTAAAGTTCTCCTTGAGGGGAAAGCTGTAACTCTTTGAGATGAATTAACAGAACACAAAACAGTTTCTCAGAAAGCTTCTTTCCAGTTTTTAACGAAAGATATTTCCTTTTTCACCAAAGCCCTCTATGGGCTTCCAAATATCAGTTTGAAAATTCCACAAGAACAGTCTTAGCGAAAGGCTTCTTGAGGAAAAAGCTGTAAGTATGTGAAATGAATTAACAGAACACAGAGCAGTTTCTCAGAAAGCTTCTTTCCAGTTTCTAACGGAAGAGAATTCCTTTTTCACCATAGTCCTCTCTGGGCTTCCAAATATCACTTTGCAAATCCCACAAGAACAGTCTTAGCGAAAAGCTTCTTGAGGGGAAAGCTGTAACTCTGTGAGATGAATTAACAGAACAAAAAGCAGTTTCTCAGAAAGCTTCTTTCCAGTTTTTAACGGAGGATATTTCCTTTTTCACCATAGCCCTCTATGGGCTTCTAAATATCACGTTCTAAATTCCACAAGAAAAGTCTTAGCGAAAGACTTCTTGAGGGGAAAGCTATAGCTCTGTGAGATAAAGTAACAGAACACAAAGCTGTTTCTCAGAAAGCTTATTTTCAGTTTTTATCTTAGGTTATTTCCTTTTTCACTGTAGACCACTGTAGGCTTCAAATATCACTTTCCAAATTCCACAAGAACAGTCTTAGGGTAAGGCTTCTTGACGGGAAAGCTGTAACTCTGTGAGACGACTTAGCAGAACACAAGGCAGTTTCTCAGAAATCTTCGTTCCAGTTTTTAACGGCAGTTATTTCCTTTTTCACCATAGTCCTCTATGGGCTTCCAAATATCACCTTGCAAATTTCACAAGAACAGTCTTAATGAAAGGCTTCTTGGGGGAATGCTGTAACTCTGTGAGATGAATTAACAGAACACAATGCAGTTTCCCAGAAAGCTTCTTTCCACTTTTTAATCGAAGATATTTCCTTTTTTACCATAGCCCTCTATGGGCTTCCAAATATCACTTTGCAAATTCCACAAGAACAGTCTTAGCGA
Source organism: Chlorocebus sabaeus (assembly GCF_047675955.1). NCBI lineage: Eukaryota > Metazoa > Chordata > Mammalia > Primates > Cercopithecidae > Chlorocebus > Chlorocebus sabaeus. Next base: position 93,215 of record NW_027327731.1, read on the forward strand.
AAGGCTTCTTGAGGCGAAAGCTGTAACTCGGTGAGATGAATTAACAGAACACAAAGCAGTACCTCAGAAAGCTTCTTTACAGTTTTTTTTTTTTTTTTTTTTTTTTGAGATGGAATCTCGCTCTGCCACCCAGGCTGGAGTACAGTGGTCGGATCTCAGCTCACTGCAAGCTCTGCCTCCCAGGTTCAGGCCATTCTCCTGCCTCAGCCTCCCGAGTAGCTGGGACTACAGGCGCCCGCCACCTCGCCCGGCTAGTTTTTTCGTATTTTTTAGTAGAGACGGGGTTTCACCGTGTCAGCCAGGATGGTCTCGATCTCCTGACCTCGTGATCCGCCCGTCTCGGCCTCCCAAAGTGCTGGGATTACAGGATTGAGCCACCGCGCCAGGCCTTCTTTACAGTTTTTAGCTGAAGATATTTCCTTTTTCACCATAGCCCTCTATTGGCTTGAAAATATCACTTTGCAAATTCCACAAGAATTGTCTTAACGAAAGGCTTCTTGAGGGGAAAGCTGTAACTCTGTGAGATGAATTAACAGAACACAAAGCAGTTTCTCAGAATGCTTCTTTCCAGTTTTTAACAGAAGATATTTCCTTTTTCACCAAAGCCCTCTATGGGCTTCCAAATATCACTTTGCAAATTCCTCAAGAACTGTCTTAGCGAAAGGCTTCTTGAGGGAAAAGCTGTAAGTCTGTGAAATGAAATAACAGAAAACAAAGCAGTTTCTCAGAAAGATTCTTTCCCGTTTTTAACTGAAGATATTTCCTTTTTCACCATAGCCCTCTCTGGACTTCCAAATATCACTTTGCAAATTCCACAAGAACCGTCTTAGCGAAAGACTTCTCGAGGGGAAGGCTGTAACTCTGTGAGATGCATTAACAAAACAGGAAGAAGTTTCTCAGAAAGCTTCTTTCCAGTTTTTAACGGAGGATATTTCCTTTCTCACCATAGCCCTCTATGGGCTTCTAAATATCACGTTCTAAATTCCACAAGAACAGTCTTACCGAAAGGATTCTTGAGGGGAAAGCTGTAACTCTGTGAGAATAAATGACAGAACACAAAGCAGTTTCTCAGAAAGCTTTTTTTGCAGTTTTTAACGGAAGATATTTCCTTTTTCACCACAGCCCTCTATGGGCTTCTAAATATCACTTTACAAATTCCACAAGAACAGTCTTAGAGAAAGGTTTTTTGGGGGAAAGCTGTAACTCTGTGAGATAAATTAACAGAACACAAAGTAGTTTCTCAGAAATCTTCTTTCAAGTTTTTAATGGAAGATATTTCCTTTTTCATCATAGCCCTCTAGGGGGGCCAAATATCACCTTGAAAATTCCACAGGAACAAACTTAGTGAACGGCTTCTTGCGGGGAAAGCTATAACTCTGTGAGATTAATTAAGAGAACATAATGGAGTTTCTCAGAAAGCTTCTTTTCGGTTTTTATCTTAGAATATTTCCTTTTTGCCATAACCCTCTATGGGCTTCAAAAATCAATTTGCAAATTCCACAAGAACAGTCTTAGCGAAAGGCTCCTTGAGGAGAAAGCTGTAACTCTGTGAGATGAATTAACAGGACACAAATCACTTTCTCAGAAAGCTTCTTTCCAGTTTATAACGGAAAATATTTCTTTATTCACCATAGCCTTCTATGGCCTTCCTAATACCACTTTCGAAATGAAACAAGAACAGTCCTAGCGAAAGACTTCTTGAGGGGAAAGCTGTAACTCTGTGAGATGAATTAACAGAACACAAAGCAGTTTCTCAGAAAGCTTCTTTCCAGTTTTCAAATAAAGATATTTCCTTTTTAACCATAGCCCTATATGGGCTTCCAAAAATCACTTTGCAAATTCCACAAGAACAGACTTAGTAAAGGTCTTCTTGAGGGGAAAGCTGTAACTCTGTGAGATGAATTAACAGAACACAAAGCAGTTCCTCATAAAACTTCTTTCCAGTTTTTAACGGAAGATGTTAACTTTTTCACCGAAGTCCTCTATGGGCTTCCAAATATCACTTTGCAAATTCCACAGGAAGAGTCTTAGCGAAAGGCTTCTTGAGGAAAAAGCTGTAAGTATGTGAAATGAATTAACAGAACACAAAGCAGTTTCTCAGAAAGCTTCTTTCCAGTTTTTAACGGAAGAGAATTCCTTTTTCACCATAGCCCTCTCTGGTCTTCCAAATATCACATTGCAAATCCCACATAAACAGTCTTAGCGAAAACTTCTTGAGGGGAAAGCTGTAACTCTGTGAGATGAATTAACAGAACTAAAAGCAGTTTCTCAGAAAGCTTCTTTCCAGTTTTTAACGGAGGATATTTCCTTTTTCACCATAGCCCTCTATGGGCTACTAAATATCACGTTCTATATTCCACAAGAACAGTCTTAGCGAAAGGCTTCTTGCGGGGAAAGCTATAACTCTGTGAGATGAATTAAGAGAACATAATGGAGTTTCTCAGAAAGCTTCTTTTCGGTTTTTATCTTAGAATATTTCCTTTTTGCCATACCCCTCTATGGGCTTCTAAAATCAATTTGCAAATTCCACAAGAACAGTCTTAGTGAAAGGCTTCTTGAGGAGAAAGCTGTAACTCTGTGAGATGAATTAACAGGACACAAATCACTTTCTCAGAAAGCTTCTTTCCAGTTTATAACGGAAAATATTTCTTTATTCACCATAGCCTTCTATGGCCTTCTAAATACCACTTTCGAAATGAAACAAGAACAGTCCTAGTGAAAGACTTCTTGAGGGGAAACCTGTAACTCTGTGAGATGAATTAATGGAACACAAAGCAGTTTCTCAGAAAGCTTCTTTCCAGTTTTCAAATAAAGATATTTCCTTTTTAACCATAGCCCTATATGGGCTTCCAAAAATCACTTTGCAAATTCCACAAGAACAGACTTAGTAAAGGTCTTCTTGAGGGGAAAGCTGTAACTCTGTGAGATGAATTAACAGAACACAAAGCAGTTTCTCATAAAACTTCTTTCCAGTTTTTAACGGAAGATGTTAACTTTTTCACCAAAGTCCTCTATGGGCTTCCAAATATCACTTTGCTAATTCCACAAGAACAGTCTCAGCGAAAGGCTTCTTGAGGAAAAAGCTGTAAGTATGTGAAATGAATTAACAGAACACAAAGCAGTTTCTCAGAAAGCTTCTTTCCAGTTTTTAACGGAAGAGAATTCCTTTTTCACCATAGCCCTCTCTGGTCTTCCAAATATCACTTTGCAAATCCCACATAAACAGTCTTAGCGAAAACTTCTTGAGGGGAAAGCTGTAACTCTGTGAGATAAAATAACAGAACACAAAGCAGTTTCTCAGAAAGCTTCTTTCAGATTTTTAATGGAAGATATTACCTATTTCTCCAAAGCCCTCTACGGGTTTCCAAATGTCACTTTGCAAATTCCACAAGAACAGTCTTAGGGAAAGGCTTCTTGAGGGGAAAGCTGTAACTCTGTGAGATGAATTAACAGAACACAAAGCAGTTTCTCAGAAAGCTTCTTTCCAGTTTTTAACGGAAGATATTTCCTTTTTCACCATAGCCCTCTAAGGTTTCTAAATATCACTTTCCAAATTCCACAAGAACAGTCTTAGCGAAAGGATTCTTGAGTGGAAAGCTGTAACTCGGTGAGATAAATTAATAGTACACAAAGCAGTTTCTCAGAAAGCTTCTTTCCAGTTTTTAACTGACGATATTTCATTTTTTACCATAGCCCACTATGAGCTTCCAAATATCACTTCGCAAATTCCACAAGAAGAGTCTTAGCGAAAGGCTTCTTGAGGAGAAAGCTGTAACTCTGTGAGATGAATTAACAGGACACAAAGCACTTTCTCAGAAAGCTTCTTTCCAGTTTATAACGGAACATATTTCCTTATTCACCATAGTCCTCTATGGCCTTCTAAATACCACTTTCCAAATGACACAAGAACAGTTCTAGCGAAAGACTTCTTGAGGGGAAAGCTGTAACTCAGTGAGATGAATTAAGAGAACACAAAGCAGTTTCTCAGAGAGCTTCTTTCCAGTTTTCAACTGAAGATATTTCCTTTTTAACCATAGCCCTATGTGGGCTTCTAAATATCACTTTGCAAATTCCACAAGAACAGACTTAGTAAAGTTCTCCTTGAGGGGAAAGCTGTAACTCTTTGAGATGAATTAACAGAACACAAAGCAGTTTCTCAGAAAGCTTCTTTCCAGTTTTTAACGAAAGATATTTCCTTTTTCACCAAAGCCCTCTATGGGCTTCCAAATATCAGTTTGAAAATTCCACAAGAACAGTCTTAGCGAAAGGCTTCTTGAGGAAAAAGCTGTAAGTATGTGAAATGAATTAACAGAACACAGAGCAGTTTCTCAGAAAGCTTCTTTCAAGTTTTTAACGGAAGAGAATTCCTTTTTCACCATAGTCCTCTCTGGGCTTCCAAATATCACTTTGCAAATCCCACAAGAACAGTCTTAGCGAAAAGCTTCTTGAGAGGAAAGCTGTAACTCTGTGAGATGAATTAACAGAACAAAAAGCAGTTTCTCAGAAAGCTTCTTTCCAGTTTTTAACGGAGGATATTTCCTTTTTCACCATAGCCCTCTATGGGCTTCTAAATATCACGTTCTAAATTCCACAAGAAAAGTCTTAGCGAAAGACTTCTTGAGGGGAAAGCTATAGCTCTGTGAGATAAAGTAACAGAACACAAAGCTGTTTCTCAGAAAGCTTATTTTCAGTTTTTATCTTAGGTTATTTCCTTTTTCACTGTAGACCACTGTAGGCTTCAAATATCACTTTCCAAATTCCACAAGAACAGTCTTAGGGTAAGGCTTCTTGACGGGAAAGCTGTAACTCTGTGAGACGACTTAGCAGAACACAAGGCAGTTTCTCAGAAATCTTCGTTCCAGTTTTTAACGGCAGTTATTTCCTTTTTCACCATAGTCCTCTATGGGCTTCCAAATATCACTTTGCAAATTTCACAAGAACAGTCTTAATGAAAGGCTTCTTGGGGGAATGCTGTAACTCTGTGAGATGAATTAACAGAACACAATGCAGTTTCCCAGAAAGCTTCTTTCCACTTTTTAATCGAAGATATTTCCTTTTTTACCATAGCCCTCTATGGGCTTCCAAATATCACTTTGCAAATTCCACAAGAACAGTCTTAGCGAAAGGCTTCTTGAGGCGAAAGCTGTAACTCGGTGAGATGAATTAACAGAACACAAAGCAGTACCTCAGAAAGCTTCTTTACAGTTTTTTTTTTTTTTTTTTTTTTTTTTGAGATGGAATCTCGCTCTGCCACCCAGGCTGGAGTACAGTGGTCGGATCTCAGCTCACTGCAAGCTCTGCCTCCCAGGTTCAGGCCATTCTCCTGCCTCAGCCTCCCGAGTAGCTGGGACTACAGGCGCCCGCCACCTCGCCCGGCTAGTTTTTTCGTATTTTTTAGTAGAGACGGGGTTTCACCGTGTCAGCCAGGATGGTCTCGATCTCCTGACCTCGTGATCCGCCCGTCTCGGCCTCCCAAAGTGCTGGGATTACAGGATTGAGCCACCGCGCCAGGCCTTCTTTACAGTTTTTAGCTGAAGATATTTCCTTTTTCACCATAGCCCTCTATTGGCTTGAAAATATCACTTTGCAAATTCCACAAGAATTGTCTTAACGAAAGGCTTCTTGAGGGGAAAGCTGTAACTCTGTGAGATGAATTAACAGAACACAAAGCAGTTTCTCAGAATGCTTCTTTCCAGTTTTTAACAGAAGATATTTCCTTTTTCACCAAAGCCCTCTATGGGCTTCCAAATATCACTTTGCAAATTCCTCAAGAACTGTCTTAGCGAAAGGCTTCTTGAGGGAAAAGCTGTAAGTCTGTGAAATGAAATAACAGAAAACAAAGCAGTTTCTCAGAAAGATTCTTTCCCGTTTTTAACTGAAGATATTTCCTTTTTCACCATAGCCCTCTCTGGACTTCCAAATATCACTTTGCAAATTCCACAAGAACCGTCTTAGCGAAAGACTTCTCGAGGGGAAGGCTGTAACTCTGTGAGATGCATTAACAAAACAGGAAGAAGTTTCTCAGAAAGCTTCTTTCCAGTTTTTAACGGAGGATATTTCCTTTCTCACCATAGCCCTCTATGGGCTTCTAAATATCACGTTCTAAATTCCACAAGAACAGTCTTACCGAAAGGATTCTTGAGGGGAAAGCTGTAACTCTGTGAGAATAAATGACAGAACACAAAGCAGTTTCTCAGAAAGCTTTTTTTGCAGTTTTTAACGGAAGATATTTCCTTTTTCACCACAGCCCTCTATGGGCTTCTAAATATCACTTTACAAATTCCACAAGAACAGTCTTAGAGAAAGGTTTTTTGGGGGAAAGCTGTAACTCTGTGAGATAAATTAACAGAACACAAAGTAGTTTCTCAGAAATCTTCTTTCAAGTTTTTAATGGAAGATATTTCCTTTTTCATCATAGCCCTCTAGGGGGGCCAAATATCACCTTGAAAATTCCACAGGAACAAACTTAGTGAACGGCTTCTTGCGGGGAAAGCTATAACTCTGTGAGATTAATTAAGAGAACATAATGGAGTTTCTCAGAAAGCTTCTTTTCGGTTTTTATCTTAGAATATTTCCTTTTTGCCATAACCCTCTATGGGCTTCAAAAATCAATTTGCAAATTCCACAAGAACAGTCTTAGCGAAAGGCTCCTTGAGGAGAAAGCTGTAACTCTGTGAGATGAATTAACAGGACACAAATCACTTTCTCAGAAAGCTTCTTTCCAGTTTATAACGGAAAATATTTCTTTATTCACCATAGCCTTCTATGGCCTTCCTAATACCACTTTCGAAATGAAACAAGAACAGTCCTAGCGAAAGACTTCTTGAGGGGAAAGCTGTAACTCTGTGAGATGAATTAACAGAACACAAAGCAGTTTCTCAGAAAGCTTCTTTCCAGTTTTCAAATAAAGATATTTCCTTTTTAACCATAGCCCTATATGGGCTTCCAAAAATCACTTTGCAAATTCCACAAGAACAGACTTAGTAAAGGTCTTCTTGAGGGGAAAGCTGTAACTCTGTGAGATGAATTAACAGAACACAAAGCAGTTCCTCATAAAACTTCTTTCCAGTTTTTAACGGAAGATGTTAACTTTTTCACCGAAGTCCTCTATGGGCTTCCAAATATCACTTTGCAAATTCCACAGGAAGAGTCTTAGCGAAAGGCTTCTTGAGGAAAAAGCTGTAAGTATGTGAAATGAATTAACAGAACACAAAGCAGTTTCTCAGAAAGCTTCTTTCCAGTTTTTAACGGAAGAGAATTCCTTTTTCACCATAGCCCTCTCTGGTCTTCCAAATATCACATTGCAAATCCCACATAAACAGTCTTAGCGAAAACTTCTTGAGGGGAAAGCTGTAACTCTGTGAGATGAATTAACAGAACTAAAAGCAGTTTCTCAGAAAGCTTCTTTCCAGTTTTTAACGGAGGATATTTCCTTTTTCACCATAGCCCTCTATGGGCTACTAAATATCACGTTCTATATTCCACAAGAACAGTCTTAGCGAAAGGCTTCTTGCGGGGAAAGCTATAACTCTGTGAGATGAATTAAGAGAACATAATGGAGTTTCTCAGAAAGCTTCTTTTCGGTTTTTATCTTAGAATATTTCCTTTTTGCCATACCCCTCTATGGGCTTCTAAAATCAATTTGCAAATTCCACAAGAACAGTCTTAGTGAAAGGCTTCTTGAGGAGAAAGCTGTAACTCTGTGAGATGAATTAACAGGACACAAATCACTTTCTCAGAAAGCTTCTTTCCAGTTTATAACGGAAAATATTTCTTTATTCACCATAGCCTTCTATGGCCTTCTAAATACCACTTTCGAAATGAAACAAGAACAGTCCTAGTGAAAGACTTCTTGAGGGGAAACCTGTAACTCTGTGAGATGAATTAATGGAACACAAAGCAGTTTCTCAGAAAGCTTCTTTCCAGTTTTCAAATAAAGATATTTCCTTTTTAACCATAGCCCTATATGGGCTTCCAAAAATCACTTTGCAAATTCCACAAGAACAGACTTAGTAAAGGTCTTCTTGAGGGGAAAGCTGTAACTCTGTGAGATGAATTAACAGAACACAAAGCAGTTTCTCATAAAACTTCTTTCCAGTTTTTAACGGAAGATGTTAACTTTTTCACCAAAGTCCTCTATGGGCTTCCAAATATCACTTTGCTAATTCCACAAGAACAGTCTCAGCGAAAGGCTTCTTGAGGAAAAAGCTGTAAGTATGTGAAATGAATTAACAGAACACAAAGCAGTTTCTCAGAAAGCTTCTTTCCAGTTTTTAACGGAAGAGAATTCCTTTTTCACCATAGCCCTCTCTGGTCTTCCAAATATCACTTTGCAAATCCCACATAAACAGTCTTAGCGAAAACTTCTTGAGGGGAAAGCTGTAACTCTGTGAGATAAAATAACAGAACACAAAGCAGTTTCTCAGAAAGCTTCTTTCAGATTTTTAATGGAAGATATTACCTATTTCTCCAAAGCCCTCTACGGGTTTCCAAATGTCACTTTGCAAATTCCACAAGAACAGTCTTAGGGAAAGGCTTCTTGAGGGGAAAGCTGTAACTCTGTGAGATGAATTAACAGAACACAAAGCAGTTTCTCAGAAAGCTTCTTTCCAGTTTTTAACGGAAGATATTTCCTTTTTCACCATAGCCCTCTAAGGTTTCTAAATATCACTTTCCAAATTCCACAAGAACAGTCTTAGCGAAAGGATTCTTGAGTGGAAAGCTGTAACTCGGTGAGATAAATTAATAGTACACAAAGCAGTTTCTCAGAAAGCTTCTTTCCAGTTTTTAACTGACGATATTTCATTTTTTACCATAGCCCACTATGAGCTTCCAAATATCACTTCGCAAATTCCACAAGAAGAGTCTTAGCGAAAGGCTTCTTGAGGAGAAAGCTGTAACTCTGTGAGATGAATTAACAGGACACAAAGCACTTTCTCAGAAAGCTTCTTTCCAGTTTATAACGGAACATATTTCCTTATTCACCATAGTCCTCTATGGCCTTCTAAATAGCACTTTCCAAATGACACAAGAACAGTTCTAGCGAAAGACTTCTTGAGGGGAAAGCTGTAACTCAGTGAGATGAATTAAGAGAACACAAAGCAGTTTCTCAGAGAGCTTCTTTCCAGTTTTCAACTGAAGATATTTCCTTTTTAACCATAGCCCTATGTGGGCTTCTAAATATCACTTTGCAAATTCCACAAGAACAGACTTAGTAAAGTTCTCCTTGAGGGGAAAGCTGTAACTCTTTGAGATGAATTAACAGAACACAAAGCAGTTTCTCAGAAAGCTTCTTTCCAGTTTTTAACGAAAGATATTTCCTTTTTCACCAAAGCCCTCTATGGGCTTCCAAATATCAGTTTGAAAATTCCACAAGAACAGTCTTAGCGAAAGGCTTCTTGAGGAAAAAGCTGTAAGTATGTGAAATGAATTAACAGAACACAGAGCAGTTTCTCAGAAAGCTTCTTTCCAGTTTTTAACGGAAGAGAATTCCTTTTTCACCATAGTCCTCTCTGGGCTTCCAAATATCACTTTGCAAATCCCACAAGAACAGTCTTAGCGAAAAGCTTCTTGAGGGGAAAGCTGTAACTCTGTGAGATGAATTAACAGAACAAAAAGCAGTTTCTCAGAAAGCTTCTTTCCAGTTTTTAACGGAGGATATTTCCTTTTTCACCATAGCCCTCTATGGGCTTCTAAATATCACGTTCTAAATTCCACAAGAAAAGTCTTAGCGAAAGACTTCTTGAGGGGAAAGCTATAGCTCTGTGAGATAAAGTAACAGAACACAAAGCTGTTTCTCAGAAAGCTTATTTTCAGTTTTTATCTTAGGTTATTTCCTTTTTCACTGTAGACCACTGTAGGCTTCAAATATCACTTTCCAAATTCCACAAGAACAGTCTTAGGGTAAGGCTTCTTGACGGGAAAGCTGTAACTCTGTGAGACGACTTAGCAGAACACAAGGCAGTTTCTCAGAAATCTTCGTTCCAGTTTTTAACGGCAGTTATTTCCTTTTTCACCATAGTCCTCTATGGGCTTCCAAATATCACTTTGCAAATTTCACAAGAACAGTCTTAATGAAAGGCTTCTTGGGGGAATGCTGTAACTCTGTGAGATGAATTAACAGAACACAATGCAGTTTCCCAGAAAGCTTCTTTCCACTTTTTAATCGAAGATATTTCCTTTTTTACCATAGCCCTCTATGGGCTTCCAAATATCACTTTGCAAATTCCACAAGAACAGTCTTAGCGAAAGGCTTCTTGAGGCGAAAGCTGTAACTCGGTGAGATGAATTAACAGAACACAAAGCAGTACCTCAGAAAGCTTCTTTACAGTTTTTTTTTTTTTTTTTTTTTTGAGATGGAATCTCGCTCTGCCACCCAGGCTGGAGTACAGTGGTCGGATCTCAGCTCACTGCAAGCTCTGCCTCCCAGGTTCAGGCCATTCTCCTGCCTCAGCCTCCCGAGTAGCTGGGACTACAGGCGCCCGCCACCTCGCCCGGCTAGTTTTTTCGTATTTTTTAGTAGAGACGGGGTTTCACCGTGTCAGCCAGGATGGTCTCGATCTCCTGACCTCGTGATCCGCCCGTCTCGGCCTCCCAAAGTGCTGGGATTACAGGATTGAGCCACCGCGCCAGGCCTTCTTTACAGTTTTTAGCTGAAGATATTTCCTTTTTCACCATAGCCCTCTATTGGCTTGAAAATATCACTTTGCAAATTCCACAAGAATTGTCTTAACGAAAGGCTTCTTGAGGGGAAAGCTGTAACTCTGTGAGATGAATTAACAGAACACAAAGCAGTTTCTCAGAATGCTTCTTTCCAGTTTTTAACAGAAGATATTTCCTTTTTCACCAAAGCCCTCTATGGGCTTCCAAATATCACTTTGCAAATTCCTCAAGAACTGTCTTAGCGAAAGGCTTCCTGAGGGAAAAGCTGTAAGTCTGTGAAATGAAATAACAGAAAACAAAGCAGTTTCTCAGAAAGATTCTTTCCCGTTTTTAACTGAAGATATTTCCTTTTTCACCATAGCCCTCTCTGGACTTCCAAATATCACTTTGCAAATTCCACAAGAACCGTCTTAGCGAAAGACTTCTCGAGGGGAAGGCTGTAACTCTGTGAGATGCATTAACAAAACAGGAAGAAGTTTCTCAGAAAGCTTCTTTCCAGTTTTTAACGGAGGATATTTCCTTTCTCACCATAGCCCTCTATGGGCTTCTAAATATCACGTTCTAAATTCCACAAGAACAGTCTTACCGAAAGGATTCTTGAGGGGAAAGCTGTAACTCTGTGAGAATAAATGACAGAACACAAAGCAGTTTCTCAGAAAGCTTTTTTTGCAGTTTTTAACGGAAGATATTTCCTTTTTCACCACAGCCCTCTATGGGCTTCTAAATATCACTTTACAAATTCCACAAGAACAGTCTTAGAGAAAGGTTTTTTGGGGGAAAGCTGTAACTCTGTGAGATAAATTAACAGAACACAAAGTAGTTTCTCAGAAATCTTCTTTCAAGTTTTTAATGGAAGATATTTCCTTTTTCATCATAGCCCTCTAGGGGGGCCAAATATCACCTTGAAAATTCCACAGGAACAAACTTAGTGAACGGCTTCTTGCGGGGAAAGCTATAACTCTGTGAGATTAATTAAGAGAACATAATGGAGTTTCTCAGAAAGCTTCTTTTCGGTTTTTATCTTAGAATATTTCCTTTTTGCCATAACCCTCTATGGGCTTCAAAAATCAATTTGCAAATTCCACAAGAACAGTCTTAGCGAAAGGCTCCTTGAGGAGAAAGCTGTAACTCTGTGAGATGAATTAACAGGACACAAATCACTTTCTCAGAAAGCTTCTTTCCAGTTTATAACGGAAAATATTTCTTTATTCACCATAGCCTTCTATGGCCTTCCTAATACCACTTTCGAAATGAAACAAGAACAGTCCTAGCGAAAGACTTCTTGAGGGGAAAGCTGTAACTCTGTGAGATGAATTAACAGAACACAAAGCAGTTTCTCAGAAAGCTTCTTTCCAGTTTTCAAATAAAGATATTTCCTTTTTAACCATAGCCCTATATGGGCTTCCAAAAATCACTTTGCAAATTCCACAAGAACAGACTTAGTAAAGGTCTTCTTGAGGGGAAAGCTGTAACTCTGTGAGATGAATTAACAGAACACAAAGCAGTTCCTCATAAAACTTCTTTCCAGTTTTTAACGGAAGATGTTAACTTTTTCACCGAAGTCCTCTATGGGCTTCCAAATATCACATTGCAAATTCCACAGGAAGAGTCTTAGCGAAAGGCTTCTTGAGGAAAAAGCTGTAAGTATGTGAAATGAATTAACAGAACACAAAGCAGTTTCTCAGAAAGCTTCTTTCCAGTTTTTAACGGAAGAGAATTCCTTTTTCACCATAGCCCTCTCTGGTCTTCCAAATATCACTTTGCAAATCCCACATAAACAGTCTTAGCGAAAACTTCTTGAGGGGAAAGCTGTAACTCTGTGAGATGAATTAACAGAACTAAAAGCAGTTTCTCAGAAAGCTTCTTTCCAGTTTTTAACGGAGGATATTTCCTTTTTCACCATAGCCCTCTATGGGCTACTAAATATCACGTTCTATATTCCACAAGAACAGTCTTAGGGAAAGGCTTCTTGCGGGGAAAGCTATAACTCTGTGAGATGAATTAAGAGAACATAATGGAGTTTCTCAGAAAGCTTCTTTTCGGTTTTTATCTTAGAATATTTCCTTTTTGCCATACCCCTCTATGGGCTTCTAAAATCAATTTGCAAATTCCACAAGAACAGTCTTAGTGAAAGGCTTCTTGAGGAGAAAGCTGTAACTCTGTGAGATGAATTAACAGGACACAAATCACTTTCTCAGAAAGCTTCTTTCCAGTTTATAACGGAAAATATTTCTTTATTCACCATAGCCTTCTATGGCCTTCTAAATACCACTTTCGAAATGAAACAAGAACAGTCCTAGTGAAAGACTTCTTGAGGGGAAACCTGTAACTCTGTGAGATGAATTAATGGAACACAAAGCAGTTTCTCAGAAAGCTTCTTTCCAGTTTTCAAATAAAGATATTTCCTTTTTAACCATAGCCCTATATGGGCTTCCAAAAATCACTTTGCAAATTCCACAAGAACAGACTTAGTAAAGGTCTTCTTGAGGGGAAAGCTGTAACTCTGTGAGATGAATTAACAGAACACAAAGCAGTTTCTCATAAAACTTCTTTCCAGTTTTTAACGGAAGATGTTAACTTTTTCACCAAAGTCCTCTATGGGCTTCCAAATATCACTTTGCTAATTCCACAAGAACAGTCTCAGCGAAAGGCTTCTTGAGGAAAAAGCTGTAAGTATGTGAAATGAATTAACAGAACACAAAGCAGTTTCTCAGAAAGCTTCTTTCCAGTTTTTAACGGAAGAGAATTCCTTTTTCACCATAGCCCTCTCTGGTCTTCCAAATATCACTTTGCAAATCCCACATAAACAGTCTTAGCGAAAACTTCTTGAGGGGAAAGCTGTAACTCTGTGAGATAAAATAACAGAACACAAAGCAGTTTCTCAGAAAGCTTCTTTCAGATTTTTAATGGAAGATATTACCTATTTCTCCAAAGCCCTCTACGGGTTTCCAAATGTCACTTTGCAAATTCCACAAGAACAGTCTTAGGGAAAGGCTTCTTGAGGGGAAAGCTGTAACTCTGTGAGATGAATTAACAGAACACAAAGCAGTTTCTCAGAAAGCTTCTTTCCAGTTTTTAACGGAAGATATTTCCTTTTTCACCATAGCCCTCTAAGGTTTCTAAATATCACTTTCCAAATTCCACAAGAACAGTCTTAGCGAAAGGATTCTTGAGTGGAAAGCTGTAACTCGGTGAGATAAATTAATAGTACACAAAGCAGTTTCTCAGAAAGCTTCTTTCCAGTTTTTAACTGACGATATTTCATTTTTTACCATAGCCCACTATGAGCTTCCAAATATCACTTCGCAAATTCCACAAGAAGAGTCTTAGCGAAAGGCTTCTTGAGGAGAAAGCTGTAACTCTGTGAGATGAATTAACAGGACACAAAGCACTTTCTCAGAAAGCTTCTTTCCAGTTTATAACGGAACATATTTCCTTATTCACCATAGTCCTCTATGGCCTTCTAAATAGCACTTTCCAAATGACACAAGAACAGTTCTAGCGAAAGACTTCTTGAGGGGAAAGCTGTAACTCAGTGAGATGAATTAAGAGAACACAAAGCAGTTTCTCAGAGAGCTTCTTTCCAGTTTTCAACTGAAGATATTTCCTTTTTAACCATAGCCCTATGTGGGCTTCTAAATATCACTTTGCAAATTCCACAAGAACAGACTTAGTAAAGTTCTCCTTGAGGGGAAAGCTGTAACTCTTTGAGATGAATTAACAGAACACAAAGCAGTTTCTCAGAAAGCTTCTTTCCAGTTTTCAAATAAAGATATTTCCTTTTTAACCATAGCCCTATATGGGCTTCCAAAAATCACTTTGCAAATTCCACAAGAACAGACTTAGTAAAGGTCTTCTTGAGGGGAAAGCTGTAACTCTGTGAGATGAATTAACAGAACACAAAGCAGTTCCTCATAAAACTTCTTTCCAGTTTTTAACGGAAGATGTTAACTTTTTCACCGAAGTCCTCTATGGGCTTCCAAATATCACATTGCAAATTCCACAGGAAGAGTCTTAGCGAAAGGCTTCTTGAGGAAAAAGCTGTAAGTATGTGAAATGAATTAACAGAACACAAAGCAGTTTCTCAGAAAGCTTCTTTCCAGTTTTTAACCGAAGAGAATTCCTTTTTCACCATAGCCCTCTCTGGTCTTCCAAATATCACTTTGCAAATCCCACATAAACAGTCTTAGCGAAAGCTTCTTGAGGGGAAAGCTGTAACTCTGTGAGATGAATTAACAGAACAAAAAGCAGTTTCTCAGAAAGCTTCTTTCCAGTTTTTAACGGAGGATATTTCCTTTTTCACCATAGCCCTCTATGGGCTTCTAAATATCACGTTCTAAATTCCACAAGAAAAGTCTTAGCGAAAGACTTCTTGAGGGGAAAGCTATAGCTCTGTGAGATAAAGTAACAGAACACAAAGCTGTTTCTCAGAAAGCTTATTTTCAGTTTTTATCTTAGGTTATTTCCTTTTTCACTGTAGACCACTGTAGGCTTCAAATATCACTTTCCAAATTCCACAAGAACAGTCTTAGGGTAAGGCTTCTTGACGGGAAAGCTGTAACTCTGTGAGACGACTTAGCAGAACACAAGGCAGTTTCTCAGAAATCTTCGTTCCAGTTTTTAACGGCAGTTATTTCCTTTTTCACCATAGTCCTCTATGGGCTTCCAAATATCACTTTGCAAATTTCACAAGAACAGTCTTAATGAAAGGCTTCTTGGGGGAATGCTGTAACTCTGTGAGATGAATTAACAGAACACAATGCAGTTTCCCAGAAAGCTTCTTTCCACTGTTTAATCGAAGATATTTCCTTTTTTACCATAGCCCTCTATGGGCTTCCAAATATCACTTTGCAAATTCCACAAGAACAGTCTTAGCGAAAGGCTTCTTGAGGCGTAAGCTGTAACTCGGTGAGATGAATTAACAGAACACAAAGCAGTACCTCAGAAAGCTTCTTTACAGTTTTTTTTTTTTTTTTTTTTTTTTTTTTTAGATGGAATCTCGCTCTGCCACCCAGGCTGGAGTACAGTGGTCGGATCTCAGCTCACTGCAAGCTCTGCCTCCCAGGTTCAGGCCATTCTCCTGCCTCAGCCTCCCGAGTAGCTGGGACTACAGGCGCCCGCCACCTCGCCCGGCTAGTTTTTTCGTATTTTTTAGTAGAGACGGGGTTTCACCGTGTCAGCCAGGATGGTCTCGATCTCCTGACCTCGTGATCCGCCCGTCTCGGCCTCCCAAAGTGCTGGGATTACAGGATTGAGCCACCGCGCCAGGCCTTCTTTACAGTTTTTAGCTGAAGATATTTCCTTTTTCACCATAGCCCTCTATTGGCTTGAAAATATCACTTTGCAAATTCCACAAGAATTGTCTTAACGAAAGGCTTCTTGAGGGGAAAGCTGTAACTCTGTGAGATGAATTAACAGAACACAAAGCAGTTTCTCAGAATGCTTCTTTCCAGTTTTTAACAGAAGATATTTCCTTTTTCACCAAAGCCCTCTATGGGCTTCCAAATATCACTTTGCAAATTCCTCAAGAACTGTCTTAGCGAAAGGCTTCTTGAGGGAAAAGCTGTAAGTCTGTGAAATGAAATAACAGAAAACAAAGCAGTTTCTCAGAAAGATTCTTTCCCGTTTTTAACTGAAGATATTTCCTTTTTCACCATAGCCCTCTCTGGACTTCCAAATATCACTTTGCAAATTCCACAAGAACCGTCTTAGCGAAAGACTTCTCGAGGGGAAGGCTGTAACTCTGTGAGATGCATTAACAAAACAGGAAGAAGTTTCTCAGAAAGCTTCTTTCCAGTTTTAAACGGAGGATATTTCCTTTCTCACCATAGCCCTCTATGGGCTTCTAAATATCACGTTCTAAATTCCACAAGAACAGTCTTACCGAAAGGATTCTTGAGGGGAAAGCTGTAACTCTGTGAGAATAAATGACAGAACACAAAGCAGTTTCTCAGAAAGCTTTTTTTGCAGTTTTTAACGGAAGATATTTCCTTTTTCACCACAGCCCTCTATGGGCTTCTAAATATCACTTTACAAATTCCACAAGAACAGTCTTAGAGAAAGGTTTTTTGGGGGAAAGCTGTAACTCTGTGAGATAAATTAACAGAACACAAAGTAGTTTCTCAGAAATCTTCTTTCAAGTTTTTAATGGAAGATATTTCCTTTTTCATCATAGCCCTCTAGGGGGGCCAAATATCACCTTGAAAATTCCACAGGAACAAACTTAGTGAACGGCTTCTTGCGGGGAAAGCTATAACTCTGTGAGATTAATTAAGAGAACATAATGGAGTTTCTCAGAAAGCTTCTTTTCGGTTTTTATCTTAGAATATTTCCTTTTTGCCATAACCCTCTATGGGCTTCAAAAATCAATTTGCAAATTCCACAAGAACAGTCTTAGCGAAAGGCTCCTTGAGGAGAAAGCTGTAACTCTGTGAGATGAATTAACAGGACACAAATCACTTTCTCAGAAAGCTTCTTTCCAGTTTATAACGGAAAATATTTCTTTATTCACCATAGCCTTCTATGGCCTTCCTAATACCACTTTCGAAATGAAACAAGAACAGTCCTAGCGAAAGACTTCTTGAGGGGAAAGCTGTAACTCTGTGAGATGAATTAACAGAACACAAAGCAGTTTCTCAGAAAGCTTCTTTCCAGTTTTCAAATAAAGATATTTCCTTTTTAACCATAGCCTTATATGGGCTTCCAAAAATCACTTTGCAAATTCCACAAGAACAGACTTAGTAAAGGTCTTCTTGAGGGGAAAGCTGTAACTCTGTGAGATGAATTAACAGAACACAAAGCAGTTCCTCATAAAACTTCTTTCCAGTTTTTAACGGAAGATGTTAACTTTTTCACCGAAGTCCTCTATGGGCTTCCAAATATCACTTTGCAAATTCCACAGGAAGAGTCTTAGCGAAAGGCTTCTTGAGGAAAAAGCTGTAAGTATGTGAAATGAATTAACAGAACACAAAGCAGTTTCTCAGAAAGCTTCTTTCCAGTTTTTAACGGAAGAGAATTCCTTTTTCACCGTAGCCCTCTCTGGTCTTCCAAATATCACTTTGCAAATCTCACATAAACAGTCTTAGCGAAAACTTCTTGAGGGGAAAGCTGTAACTCTGTGAGATGAATTAACAGAACTAAAAGCAGTTTCTCAGAAAGCTTCTTTCCAGTTTTTAACGGAGGATATTTCCTTTTTCACCATAGCCCTCTATGGGCTACTAAATATCACGTTCTATATTCCACAAGAACAGTCTTAGCGAAAGGCTTCTTGCGGGGAAAGCTATAACTCTGTGGGATGAATTAAGAGAACATAATGGAGTTTCTCAGAAAGCTTCTTTTCGGTTTTTATCTTAGAATATTTCCTTTTTGCCATACCCCTCTATGGGCTTCTAAAATCAATTTGCAAATTCCACAAGAACAGTCTTAGTGAAAGGCTTCTTGAGGAGAAAGCTGTAACTCTGTGAGATGAATTAACAGGACACAAAGCACTTTCTCAGAAAGCTTCTTTCCAGTTTATAACGGAAAATATTTCTTTATCCACCATAGCCTTCTATGGCCTTCTAAATACCACTTTCGAAATGAAACAAGAACAGTCCTAGTGAAAGACTTCTTGAGGGGAAACCTGTAACTCTGTGAGATGAATTAATGGAACACAAAGCAGTTTCTCAGAAAGCTTCTTTCCAGTTTTCAAATAAAGATATTTCCTTTTTAACCATAGCCCTATATGGGCTTCCAAAAATCACTTTGCAAATTCCACAAGAACAGACTTAGTAAAGGTCTTCTTGAGGGGAAAGCTGTAACTCTGTGAGATGAATTAACAGAACACAAAGCAGTTTCTCATAAAACTTCTTTCCAGTTTTTAACGGAAGATGTTAACTTTTTCACAAAAGTCCTCTATGGGCTTCCAAATATCACTTTGCTAATTCCACAAGAACAGTCTCAGCGAAAGGCTTCTTGAGGAAAAAGCTGTAAGTATGTGAAATGAATTAACAGAACACAAAGCAGTTTCTCAGAAAGCTTCTTTCCAGTTTTTAACGGAAGAGAATTCCTTTTTCACCATAGCCCTCTCTGGTCTTCCAAATATCACTTTGCAAATCCCACATAAACAGTCTTAGCGAAAACTTCTTGAGGGGAAAGCTGTAACTCTGTGAGATAAAATAACAGAACACAAAGCAGTTTCTCAGAAAGCTTCTTTCAGATTTTTAATGGAAGATATTACCTATTTCTCCAAAGCCCTCTACGGGTTTCCAAATGTCACTTTGCAAATTCCACAAGAACAGTCTTAGGGAAAGGCTTCTTGAGGGGAAAGCTGTAACTCTGTGAGATGAATTAACAGAACACAAAGCAGTTTCTCAGAAAGCTTCTTTCCAGTTTTTAACGGAAGATATTTCCTTTTTCACCATAGCCCTCTAAGGTTTCTAAATATCACTTTCCAAATTCCACAAGAACAGTCTTAGCGAAAGGATTCTTGAGTGGAAAGCTGTAACTCGGTGAGATAAATTAATAGTACACAAAGCAGTTTCTCAGAAAGCTTCTTTCCAGTTTTTAACTGACGATATTTCATTTTTTACCATAGCCCACTATGAGCTTCCAAATATCACTTCGCAAATTCCACAAGAAGAGTCTTAGCGAAAGGCTTCTTGAGGAGAAAGCTGTAACTCTGTGAGATGAATTAACAGGACACAAAGCACTTTCTCAGAAAGCTTCTTTCCAGTTTATAACGGAACATATTTCCTTATTCACCATAGTCCTCTATGGCCTTCTAAATACCACTTTCCAAATGACACAAGAACAGTTCTAGCGAAAGACTTCTTGAGGGGAAAGCTGTAACTCAGTGAGATGAATTAAGAGAACACAAAGCAGTTTCTCAGAGAGCTTCTTTCCAGTTTTCAACTGAAGATATTTCCTTTTTAACCATAGCCCTATGTGGGCTTCTAAATATCACTTTGCAAATTCCACAAGAACAGACTTAGTAAAGTTCTCCTTGAGGGGAAAGCTGTAACTCTTTGAGATGAATTAACAGAACACAAAGCAGTTTCTCAGAAAGCTTCTTTCCAGTTTTTAACGAAAGATATTTCCTTTTTCACCAAAGCCCTCTATGGGCTTCCAAATATCAGTTTGAAAATTCCACAAGAACAGTCTTAGCGAAAGGCTTCTTGAGGAAAAAGCTGTAAGTATGTGAAATGAATTAACAGAACACAGAGCAGTTTCTCAGAAAGCTTCTTTCCAGTTTTTAACGGAAGAGAATTCCTTTTTCACCATAGTCCTCTCTGGGCTTCCAAATATCACTTTGCAAATCCCACAAGAACAGTCTTAGCGAAAAGCTTCTTGAGGGGAAAGCTGTAACTCTGTGAGATGAATTAACAGAACAAAAAGCAGTTTCTCAGAAAGCTTCTTTCCAGTTTTTAACGGAGGATATTTCCTTTTTCACCATAGCCCTCTATGGGCTTCTAAATATCACGTTCTAAATTCCACAAGAAAAGTCTTAGCGAAAGACTTCTTGAGGGGAAAGCTATAGCTCTGTGAGATAAAGTAACAGAACACAAAGCTGTTTCTCAGAAAGCTTATTTTCAGTTTTTATCTTAGGTTATTTCCTTTTTCACTGTAGACCACTGTAGGCTTCAAATATCACTTTCCAAATTCCACAAGAACAGTCTTAGGGTAAGGCTTCTTGACGGGAAAGCTGTAACTCTGTGAGACGACTTAGCAGAACACAAGGCAGTTTCTCAGAAATCTTCGTTCCAGTTTTTAACGGCAGTTATTTCCTTTTTCACCATAGTCCTCTATGGGCTTCCAAATATCACTTTGCAAATTTCACAAGAACAGTCTTAATGAAAGGCTTCTTGGGGGAATGCTGTAACTCTGTGAGATGAATTAACAGAACACAATGCAGTTTCCCAGAAAGCTTCTTTCCACTTTTTAATCGAAGATATTTCCTTTTTTACCATAGCCCTCTATGGGCTTCCAAATATCACTTTGCAAATTCCACAAGAACAGTCTTAGCGAAAGGCTTCTTGAGGCGAAAGCTGTAACTCGGTGAGATGAATTAACAGAACACAAAGCAGTACCTCAGAAAGCTTCTTTACAGTTTTTTTTTTTTTTTTTTTTTTGAGATGGAATCTCGCTCTGCCACCCAGGCTGGAGTACAGTGGTCGGATCTCAGCTCACTGCAAGCTCTGCCTCCCAGGTTCAGGCCATTCTCCTGCCTCAGCCTCCCGAGTAGCTGGGACTACAGGCGCCCGCCACCTCGCCCGGCTAGTTTTTTCGTATTTTTTAGTAGAGACGGGGTTTCACCGTGTCAGCCAGGATGGTCTCGATCTCCTGACCTCGTGATCCGCCCGTCTCGGCCTCCCAAAGTGCTGGGATTACAGGATTGAGCCACCGCGCCAGGCCTTCTTTACAGTTTTTAGCTGAAGATATTTCCTTTTTCACCATAGCCCTCTATTGGCTTGAAAATATCACTTTGCAAATTCCACAAGAATTGTCTTAACGAAAGGCTTCTTGAGGGGAAAGCTGTAACTCTGTGAGATGAATTAACAGAACACAAAGCAGTTTCTCAGAATGCTTCTTTCCAGTTTTTAACAGAAGATATTTCCTTTTTCACCAAAGCCCTCTATGGGCTTCCAAATATCACTTTGCAAATTCCTCAAGAACTGTCTTAGCGAAAGGCTTCCTGAGGGAAAAGCTGTAAGTCTGTGAAATGAAATAACAGAAAACAAAGCAGTTTCTCAGAAAGATTCTTTCCCGTTTTTAACTGAAGATATTTCCTTTTTCACCATAGCCCTCTCTGGACTTCCAAATATCACTTTGCAAATTCCACAAGAACCGTCTTAGCGAAAGACTTCTCGAGGGGAAGGCTGTAACTCTGTGAGATGCATTAACAAAACAGGAAGAAGTTTCTCAGAAAGCTTCTTTCCAGTTTTTAACGGAGGATATTTCCTTTCTCACCATAGCCCTCTATGGGCTTCTAAATATCACGTTCTAAATTCCACAAGAACAGTCTTACCGAAAGGATTCTTGAGGGGAAAGCTGTAACTCTGTGAGAATAAATGACAGAACACAAAGCAGTTTCTCAGAAAGCTTTTTTTGCAGTTTTTAACGGAAGATATTTCCTTTTTCACCACAGCCCTCTATGGGCTTCTAAATATCACTTTACAAATTCCACAAGAACAGTCTTAGAGAAAGGTTTTTTGGGGGAAAGCTGTAACTCTGTGAGATAAATTAACAGAACACAAAGTAGTTTCTCAGAAATCTTCTTTCAAGTTTTTAATGGAAGATATTTCCTTTTTCATCATAGCCCTCTAGGGGGGCCAAATATCACCTTGAAAATTCCACAGGAACAAACTTAGTGAACGGCTTCTTGCGGGGAAAGCTATAACTCTGTGAGATTAATTAAGAGAACATAATGGAGTTTCTCAGAAAGCTTCTTTTCGGTTTTTATCTTAGAATATTTCCTTTTTGCCATAACCCTCTATGGGCTTCAAAAATCAATTTGCAAATTCCACAAGAACAGTCTTAGCGAAAGGCTCCTTGAGGAGAAAGCTGTAACTCTGTGAGATGAATTAACAGGACACAAATCACTTTCTCAGAAAGCTTCTTTCCAGTTTATAACGGAAAATATTTCTTTATTCACCATAGCCTTCTATGGCCTTCTAAATACCACTTTCGAAATGAAACAAGAACAGTCCTAGTGAAAGACTTCTTGAGGGGAAACCTGTAACTCTGTGAGATGAATTAATGGAACACAAAGCAGTTTCTCAGAAAGCTTCTTTCCAGTTTTCAAATAAAGATATTTCCTTTTTAACCATAGCCCTATATGGGCTTCCAAAAATCACTTTGCAAATTCCACAAGAACAGACTTAGTAAAGGTCTTCTTGAGGGGAAAGCTGTAACTCTGTGAGATGAATTAACAGAACACAAAGCAGTTTCTCATAAAACTTCTTTCCAGTTTTTAACGGAAGATGTTAACTTTTTCACCAAAGTCCTCTATGGGCTTCCAAATATCACTTTGCTAATTCCACAAGAACAGTCTCAGCGAAAGGCTTCTTGAGGAAAAAGCTGTAAGTATGTGAAATGAATTAACAGAACACAAAGCAGTTTCTCAGAAAGCTTCTTTCCAGTTTTTAACGGAAGAGAATTCCTTTTTCACCATAGCCCTCTCTGGTCTTCCAAATATCACTTTGCAAATCCCACATAAACAGTCTTAGCGAAAACTTCTTGAGGGGAAAGCTGTAACTCTGTGAGATAAAATAACAGAACACAAAGCAGTTTCTCAGAAAGCTTCTTTCAGATTTTTAATGGAAGATATTACCTATTTCTCCAAAGCCCTCTACGGGTTTCCAAATGTCACTTTGCAAATTCCACAAGAACAGTCTTAGGGAAAGGCTTCTTGAGGGGAAAGCTGTAACTCTGTGAGATGAATTAACAGAACACAAAGCAGTTTCTCAGAAAGCTTCTTTCCAGTTTTTAACGGAAGATATTTCCTTTTTCACCATAGCCCTCTAAGGTTTCTAAATATCACTTTCCAAATTCCACAAGAACAGTCTTAGCGAAAGGATTCTTGAGTGGAAAGCTGTAACTCGGTGAGATAAATTAATAGTACACAAAGCAGTTTCTCAGAAAGCTTCTTTCCAGTTTTTAACTGACGATATTTCATTTTTTACCATAGCCCACTATGAGCTTCCAAATATCACTTCGCAAATTCCACAAGAAGAGTCTTAGCGAAAGGCTTCTTGAGGAGAAAGCTGTAACTCTGTGAGATGAATTAACAGGACACAAAGCACTTTCTCAGAAAGCTTCTTTCCAGTTTATAACGGAACATATTTCCTTATTCACCATAGTCCTCTATGGCCTTCTAAATACCACTTTCCAAATGACACAAGAACAGTTCTAGCGAAAGACTTCTTGAGGGGAAAGCTGTAACTCAGTGAGATGAATTAAGAGAACACAAAGCAGTTTCTCAGAGAGCTTCTTTCCAGTTTTCAACTGAAGATATTTCCTTTTTAACCATAGCCCTATGTGGGCTTCTAAATATCACTTTGCAAATTCCACAAGAACAGACTTAGTAAAGTTCTCCTTGAGGGGAAAGCTGTAACTCTTTGAGATGAATTAACAGAACACAAAGCAGTTTCTCAGAAAGCTTCTTTCCAGTTTTTAACGAAAGATATTTCCTTTTTCAC
Source organism: Chlorocebus sabaeus (assembly GCF_047675955.1). Lineage (NCBI taxonomy): Eukaryota > Metazoa > Chordata > Mammalia > Primates > Cercopithecidae > Chlorocebus > Chlorocebus sabaeus. Next base: position 117,055 of record NW_027327731.1, read on the forward strand.
CAAAGCCCTCTATGGGCTTCCAAATATCAGTTTGAAAATTCCACAAGAACAGTCTTAGCGAAAGGCTTCTTGAGGAAAAAGCTGTAAGTATGTGAAATGAATTAACAGAACACAGAGCAGTTTCTCAGAAAGCTTCTTTCCAGTTTTTAACGGAAGAGAATTCCTTTTTCACCATAGTCCTCTCTGGGCTTCCAAATATCACTTTGCAAATCCCACAAGAACAGTCTTAGCGAAAAGCTTCTTGAGGGGAAAGCTGTAACTCTGTGAGATGAATTAACAGAACAAAAAGCAGTTTCTCAGAAAGCTTCTTTCCAGTTTTTAACGGAGGATATTTCCTTTTTCACCATAGCCCTCTATGGGCTTCTAAATATCACGTTCTAAATTCCACAAGAAAAGTCTTAGCGAAAGACTTCTTGAGGGGAAAGCTATAGCTCTGTGAGATAAAGTAACAGAACACAAAGCTGTTTCTCAGAAAGCTTATTTTCAGTTTTTATCTTAGGTTATTTCCTTTTTCACTGTAGACCACTGTAGGCTTCAAATATCACTTTCCAAATTCCACAAGAACAGTCTTAGGGTAAGGCTTCTTGACGGGAAAGCTGTAACTCTGTGAGACGACTTAGCAGAACACAAGGCAGTTTCTCAGAAATCTTCGTTCCAGTTTTTAACGGCAGTTATTTCCTTTTTCACCATAGTCCTCTATGGGCTTCCAAATATCACTTTGCAAATTTCACAAGAACAGTCTTAATGAAAGGCTTCTTGGGGGAATGCTGTAACTCTGTGAGATGAATTAACAGAACACAATGCAGTTTCCCAGAAAGCTTCTTTCCACTTTTTAATCGAAGATATTTCCTTTTTTACCATAGCCCTCTATGGGCTTCCAAATATCACTTTGCAAATTCCACAAGAACAGTCTTAGCGAAAGGCTTCTTGAGGCGAAAGCTGTAACTCGGTGAGATGAATTAACAGAACACAAAGCAGTACCTCAGAAAGCTTCTTTACAGTTTTTTTTTTTTTTTTTTTTTGAGATGGAATCTCGCTCTGCCACCCAGGCTGGAGTACAGTGGTCGGATCTCAGCTCACTGCAAGCTCTGCCTCCCAGGTTCAGGCCATTCTCCTGCCTCAGCCTCCCGAGTAGCTGGGACTACAGGCGCCCGCCACCTCGCCCGGCTAGTTTTTTCGTATTTTTTAGTAGAGACGGGGTTTCACCGTGTCAGCCAGGATGGTCTCGATCTCCTGACCTCGTGATCCGCCCGTCTCGGCCTCCCAAAGTGCTGGGATTACAGGATTGAGCCACCGCGCCAGGCCTTCTTTACAGTTTTTAGCTGAAGATATTTCCTTTTTCACCATAGCCCTCTATTGGCTTGAAAATATCACTTTGCAAATTCCACAAGAATTGTCTTAACGAAAGGCTTCTTGAGGGGAAAGCTGTAACTCTGTGAGATGAATTAACAGAACACAAAGCAGTTTCTCAGAATGCTTCTTTCCAGTTTTTAACAGAAGATATTTCCTTTTTCACCAAAGCCCTCTATGGGCTTCCAAATATCACTTTGCAAATTCCTCAAGAACTGTCTTAGCGAAAGGCTTCCTGAGGGAAAAGCTGTAAGTCTGTGAAATGAAATAACAGAAAACAAAGCAGTTTCTCAGAAAGATTCTTTCCCGTTTTTAACTGAAGATATTTCCTTTTTCACCATAGCCCTCTCTGGACTTCCAAATATCACTTTGCAAATTCCACAAGAACCGTCTTAGCGAAAGACTTCTCGAGGGGAAGGCTGTAACTCTGTGAGATGCATTAACAAAACAGGAAGAAGTTTCTCAGAAAGCTTCTTTCCAGTTTTTAACGGAGGATATTTCCTTTCTCACCATAGCCCTCTATGGGCTTCTAAATATCACGTTCTAAATTCCACAAGAACAGTCTTACCGAAAGGATTCTTGAGGGGAAAGCTGTAACTCTGTGAGAATAAATGACAGAACACAAAGCAGTTTCTCAGAAAGCTTTTTTTGCAGTTTTTAACGGAAGATATTTCCTTTTTCACCACAGCCCTCTATGGGCTTCTAAATATCACTTTACAAATTCCACAAGAACAGTCTTAGAGAAAGGTTTTTTGGGGGAAAGCTGTAACTCTGTGAGATAAATTAACAGAACACAAAGTAGTTTCTCAGAAATCTTCTTTCAAGTTTTTAATGGAAGATATTTCCTTTTTCATCATAGCCCTCTAGGGGGGCCAAATATCACCTTGAAAATTCCACAGGAACAAACTTAGTGAACGGCTTCTTGCGGGGAAAGCTATAACTCTGTGAGATTAATTAAGAGAACATAATGGAGTTTCTCAGAAAGCTTCTTTTCGGTTTTTATCTTAGAATATTTCCTTTTTGCCATAACCCTCTATGGGCTTCAAAAATCAATTTGCAAATTCCACAAGAACAGTCTTAGCGAAAGGCTCCTTGAGGAGAAAGCTGTAACTCTGTGAGATGAATTAACAGGACACAAATCACTTTCTCAGAAAGCTTCTTTCCAGTTTATAACGGAAAATATTTCTTTATTCACCATAGCCTTCTATGGCCTTCTAAATACCACTTTCGAAATGAAACAAGAACAGTCCTAGTGAAAGACTTCTTGAGGGGAAACCTGTAACTCTGTGAGATGAATTAATGGAACACAAAGCAGTTTCTCAGAAAGCTTCTTTCCAGTTTTCAAATAAAGATATTTCCTTTTTAACCATAGCCCTATATGGGCTTCCAAAAATCACTTTGCAAATTCCACAAGAACAGACTTAGTAAAGGTCTTCTTGAGGGGAAAGCTGTAACTCTGTGAGATGAATTAACAGAACACAAAGCAGTTTCTCATAAAACTTCTTTCCAGTTTTTAACGGAAGATGTTAACTTTTTCACAAAAGTCCTCTATGGGCTTCCAAATATCACTTTGCTAATTCCACAAGAACAGTCTCAGCGAAAGGCTTCTTGAGGAAAAAGCTGTAAGTATGTGAAATGAATTAACAGAACACAAAGCAGTTTCTCAGAAAGCTTCTTTCCAGTTTTTAACGGAAGAGAATTCCTTTTTCACCATAGCCCTCTCTGGTCTTCCAAATATCACTTTGCAAATCCCACATAAACAGTCTTAGCGAAAACTTCTTGAGGGGAAAGCTGTAACTCTGTGAGATAAAATAACAGAACACAAAGCAGTTTCTCAGAAAGCTTCTTTCAGATTTTTAATGGAAGATATTACCTATTTCTCCAAAGCCCTCTACGGGTTTCCAAATGTCACTTTGCAAATTCCACAAGAACAGTCTTAGGGAAAGGCTTCTTGAGGGGAAAGCTGTAACTCTGTGAGATGAATTAACAGAACACAAAGCAGTTTCTCAGAAAGCTTCTTTCCAGTTTTTAACGGAAGATATTTCCTTTTTCACCATAGCCCTCTAAGGTTTCTAAATATCACTTTCCAAATTCCACAAGAACAGTCTTAGCGAAAGGATTCTTGAGTGGAAAGCTGTAACTCGGTGAGATAAATTAATAGTACACAAAGCAGTTTCTCAGAAAGCTTCTTTCCAGTTTTTAACTGACGATATTTCATTTTTTACCATAGCCCACTATGAGCTTCCAAATATCACTTCGCAAATTCCACAAGAAGAGTCTTAGCGAAAGGCTTCTTGAGGAGAAAGCTGTAACTCTGTGAGATGAATTAACAGGACACAAAGCACTTTCTCAGAAAGCTTCTTTCCAGTTTATAACGGAACATATTTCCTTATTCACCATAGTCCTCTATGGCCTTCTAAATAGCACTTTCCAAATGACACAAGAACAGTTCTAGCGAAAGACTTCTTGAGGGGAAAGCTGTAACTCAGTGAGATGAATTAAGAGAACACAAAGCAGTTTCTCAGAGAGCTTCTTTCCAGTTTTCAACTGAAGATATTTCCTTTTTAACCATAGCCCTATGTGGGCTTCTAAATATCACTTTGCAAATTCCACAAGAACAGACTTAGTAAAGTTCTCCTTGAGGGGAAAGCTGTAACTCTTTGAGATGAATTAACAGAACACAAAGCAGTTTCTCAGAAAGCTTCTTTCCAGTTTTTAACGAAAGATATTTCCTTTTTCACCAAAGCCCTCTATGGGCTTCCAAATATCAGTTTGAAAATTCCACAAGAACAGTCTTAGCGAAAGGCTTCTTGAGGAAAAAGCTGTAAGTATGTGAAATGAATTAACAGAACACAGAGCAGTTTCTCAGAAAGCTTCTTTCCAGTTTTTAACGGAAGAGAATTCCTTTTTCACCATAGTCCTCTCTGGGCTTCCAAATATCACTTTGCAAATCCCACAAGAACAGTCTTAGCGAAAAGCTTCTTGAGGGGAAAGCTGTAACTCTGTGAGATGAATTAACAGAACAAAAAGCAGTTTCTCAGAAAGCTTCTTTCCAGTTTTTAACGGAGGATATTTCCTTTTTCACCATAGCCCTCTATGGGCTTCTAAATATCACGTTCTAAATTCCACAAGAAAAGTCTTAGCGAAAGACTTCTTGAGGGGAAAGCTATAGCTCTGTGAGATAAAGTAACAGAACACAAAGCTGTTTCTCAGAAAGCTTATTTTCAGTTTTTATCTTAGGTTATTTCCTTTTTCACTGTAGACCACTGTAGGCTTCAAATATCACTTTCCAAATTCCACAAGAACAGTCTTAGGGTAAGGCTTCTTGACGGGAAAGCTGTAACTCTGTGAGACGACTTAGCAGAACACAAGGCAGTTTCTCAGAAATCTTCGTTCCAGTTTTTAACGGCAGTTATTTCCTTTTTCACCATAGTCCTCTATGGGCTTCCAAATATCACTTTGCAAATTTCACAAGAACAGTCTTAATGAAAGGCTTCTTGGGGGAATGCTGTAACTCTGTGAGATGAATTAACAGAACACAATGCAGTTTCCCAGAAAGCTTCTTTCCACTTTTTAATCGAAGATATTTCCTTTTTTACCATAGCCCTCTATGGGCTTCCAAATATCACTTTGCAAATTCCACAAGAACAGTCTTAGCGAAAGGCTTCTTGAGGCGAAAGCTGTAACTCGGTGAGATGAATTAACAGAACACAAAGCAGTACCTCAGAAAGCTTCTTTACAGTTTTTTTTTTTTTTTTTTTTTTTTGAGATGGAATCTCGCTCTGCCACCCAGGCTGGAGTACAGTGGTCGGATCTCAGCTCACTGCAAGCTCTGCCTCCCAGGTTCAGGCCATTCTCCTGCCTCAGCCTCCCGAGTAGCTGGGACTACAGGCGCCCGCCACCTCGCCCGGCTAGTTTTTTCGTATTTTTTAGTAGAGACGGGGTTTCACCGTGTCAGCCAGGATGGTCTCGATCTCCTGACCTCGTGATCCGCCCGTCTCGGCCTCCCAAAGTGCTGGGATTACAGGATTGAGCCACCGCGCCAGGCCTTCTTTACAGTTTTTAGCTGAAGATATTTCCTTTTTCACCATAGCCCTCTATTGGCTTGAAAATATCACTTTGCAAATTCCACAAGAATTGTCTTAACGAAAGGCTTCTTGAGGGGAAAGCTGTAACTCTGTGAGATGAATTAACAGAACACAAAGCAGTTTCTCAGAATGCTTCTTTCCAGTTTTTAACAGAAGATATTTCCTTTTTCACCAAAGCCCTCTATGGGCTTCCAAATATCACTTTGCAAATTCCTCAAGAACTGTCTTAGCGAAAGGCTTCTTGAGGGAAAAGCTGTAAGTCTGTGAAATGAAATAACAGAAAACAAAGCAGTTTCTCAGAAAGATTCTTTCCCGTTTTTAACTGAAGATATTTCCTTTTTCACCATAGCCCTCTCTGGACTTCCAAATATCACTTTGCAAATTCCACAAGAACCGTCTTAGCGAAAGACTTCTCGAGGGGAAGGCTGTAACTCTGTGAGATGCATTAACAAAACAGGAAGAAGTTTCTCAGAAAGCTTCTTTCCAGTTTTTAACGGAGGATATTTCCTTTCTCACCATAGCCCTCTATGGGCTTCTAAATATCACGTTCTAAATTCCACAAGAACAGTCTTACCGAAAGGATTCTTGAGGGGAAAGCTGTAACTCTGTGAGAATAAATGACAGAACACAAAGCAGTTTCTCAGAAAGCTTTTTTTGCAGTTTTTAACGGAAGATATTTCCTTTTTCACCACAGCCCTCTATGGGCTTCTAAATATCACTTTACAAATTCCACAAGAACAGTCTTAGAGAAAGGTTTTTTGGGGGAAAGCTGTAACTCTGTGAGATAAATTAACAGAACACAAAGTAGTTTCTCAGAAATCTTCTTTCAAGTTTTTAATGGAAGATATTTCCTTTTTCATCATAGCCCTCTAGGGGGGCCAAATATCACCTTGAAAATTCCACAGGAACAAACTTAGTGAACGGCTTCTTGCGGGGAAAGCTATAACTCTGTGAGATTAATTAAGAGAACATAATGGAGTTTCTCAGAAAGCTTCTTTTCGGTTTTTATCTTAGAATATTTCCTTTTTGCCATAACCCTCTATGGGCTTCAAAAATCAATTTGCAAATTCCACAAGAACAGTCTTAGCGAAAGGCTCCTTGAGGAGAAAGCTGTAACTCTGTGAGATGAATTAACAGGACACAAATCACTTTCTCAGAAAGCTTCTTTCCAGTTTATAACGGAAAATATTTCTTTATTCACCATAGCCTTCTATGGCCTTCCTAATACCACTTTCGAAATGAAACAAGAACAGTCCTAGCGAAAGACTTCTTGAGGGGAAAGCTGTAACTCTGTGAGATGAATTAACAGAACACAAAGCAGTTTCTCAGAAAGCTTCTTTCCAGTTTTCAAATAAAGATATTTCCTTTTTAACCATAGCCCTATATGGGCTTCCAAAAATCACTTTGCAAATTCCACAAGAACAGACTTAGTAAAGGTCTTCTTGAGGGGAAAGCTGTAACTCTGTGAGATGAATTAACAGAACACAAAGCAGTTCCTCATAAAACTTCTTTCCAGTTTTTAACGGAAGATGTTAACTTTTTCACCGAAGTCCTCTATGGGCTTCCAAATATCACTTTGCAAATTCCACAGGAAGAGTCTTAGCGAAAGGCTTCTTGAGGAAAAAGCTGTAAGTATGTGAAATGAATTAACAGAACACAAAGCAGTTTCTCAGAAAGCTTCTTTCCAGTTTTTAACGGAAGAGAATTCCTTTTTCACCATAGCCCTCTCTGGTCTTCCAAATATCACATTGCAAATCCCACATAAACAGTCTTAGCGAAAACTTCTTGAGGGGAAAGCTGTAACTCTGTGAGATGAATTAACAGAACTAAAAGCAGTTTCTCAGAAAGCTTCTTTCCAGTTTTTAACGGAGGATATTTCCTTTTTCACCATAGCCCTCTATGGGCTACTAAATATCACGTTCTATATTCCACAAGAACTGTCTTAGCGAAAGGCTTCTTGCGGGGAAAGCTATAACTCTGTGAGATGAATTAAGAGAACATAATGGAGTTTCTCAGAAAGCTTCTTTTCGGTTTTTATCTTAGAATATTTCCTTTTTGCCATACCCCTCTATGGGCTTCTAAAATCAATTTGCAAATTCCACAAGAACAGTCTTAGTGAAAGGCTTCTTGAGGAGAAAGCTGTAACTCTGTGAGATGAATTAACAGGACACAAATCACTTTCTCAGAAAGCTTCTTTCCAGTTTATAACGGAAAATATTTCTTTATTCACCATAGCCTTCTATGGCCTTCTAAATACCACTTTCGAAATGAAACAAGAACAGTCCTAGTGAAAGACTTCTTGAGGGGAAACCTGTAACTCTGTGAGATGAATTAATGGAACACAAAGCAGTTTCTCAGAAAGCTTCTTTCCAGTTTTCAAATAAAGATATTTCCTTTTTAACCATAGCCCTATATGGGCTTCCAAAAATCACTTTGCAAATTCCACAAGAACAGACTTAGTAAAGGTCTTCTTGAGGGGAAAGCTGTAACTCTGTGAGATGAATTAACAGAACACAAAGCAGTTTCTCATAAAACTTCTTTCCAGTTTTTAACGGAAGATGTTAACTTTTTCACCAAAGTCCTCTATGGGCTTCCAAATATCACTTTGCTAATTCCACAAGAACAGTCTCAGCGAAAGGCTTCTTGAGGAAAAAGCTGTAAGTATGTGAAATGAATTAACAGAACACAAAGCAGTTTCTCAGAAAGCTTCTTTCCAGTTTTTAACGGAAGAGAATTCCTTTTTCACCATAGCCCTCTCTGGTCTTCCAAATATCACTTTGCAAATCCCACATAAACAGTCTTAGCGAAAACTTCTTGAGGGGAAAGCTGTAACTCTGTGAGATAAAATAACAGAACACAAAGCAGTTTCTCAGAAAGCTTCTTTCAGATTTTTAATGGAAGATATTACCTATTTCTCCAAAGCCCTCTACGGGTTTCCAAATGTCACTTTGCAAATTCCACAAGAACAGTCTTAGGGAAAGGCTTCTTGAGGGGAAAGCTGTAACTCTGTGAGATGAATTAACAGAACACAAAGCAGTTTCTCAGAAAGCTTCTTTCCAGTTTTTAACGGAAGATATTTCCTTTTTCACCATAGCCCTCTAAGGTTTCTAAATATCACTTTCCAAATTCCACAAGAACAGTCTTAGCGAAAGGATTCTTGAGTGGAAAGCTGTAACTCGGTGAGATAAATTAATAGTACACAAAGCAGTTTCTCAGAAAGCTTCTTTCCAGTTTTTAACTGACGATATTTCATTTTTTACCATAGCCCACTATGAGCTTCCAAATATCACTTCGCAAATTCCACAAGAAGAGTCTTAGCGAAAGGCTTCTTGAGGAGAAAGCTGTAACTCTGTGAGATGAATTAACAGGACACAAAGCACTTTCTCAGAAAGCTTCTTTCCAGTTTATAACGGAACATATTTCCTTATTCACCATAGTCCTCTATGGCCTTCTAAATACCACTTTCCAAATGACACAAGAACAGTTCTAGCGAAAGACTTCTTGAGGGGAAAGCTGTAACTCAGTGAGATGAATTAAGAGAACACAAAGCAGTTTCTCAGAGAGCTTCTTTCCAGTTTTCAACTGAAGATATTTCCTTTTTAACCATAGCCCTATGTGGGCTTCTAAATATCACTTTGCAAATTCCACAAGAACAGACTTAGTAAAGTTCTCCTTGAGGAGAAAGCTGTAACTCTTTGAGATGAATTAACAGAACACAAAGCAGTTTCTCAGAAAGCTTCTTTCCAGTTTTCAAATAAAGATATTTCCTTTTTAACCATAGCCCTATATGGGCTTCCAAAAATCACTTTGCAAATTCCACAAGAACAGACTTAGTAAAGGTCTTCTTGAGGGGAAAGCTGTAACTCTGTGAGATGAATTAACAGAACACAAAGCAGTTCCTCATAAAACTTCTTTCCAGTTTTTAACGGAAGATGTTAACTTTTTCACCGAAGTCCTCTATGGGCTTCCAAATATCACATTGCAAATTCCACAGGAAGAGTCTTAGCGAAAGGCTTCTTGAGGAAAAAGCTGTAAGTATGTGAAATGAATTAACAGAACACAAAGCAGTTTCTCAGAAAGCTTCTTTCCAGTTTTTAACCGAAGAGAATTCCTTTTTCACCATAGCCCTCTCTGGTCTTCCAAATATCACTTTGCAAATCCCACATAAACAGTCTTAGCGAAAGCTTCTTGAGGGGAAAGCTGTAACTCTGTGAGATGAATTAACAGAACAAAAAGCAGTTTCTCAGAAAGCTTCTTTCCAGTTTTTAACGGAGGATATTTCCTTTTTCACCATAGCCCTCTATGGGCTTCAAATTATCACGTTCTAAATTCCACAAGAAAAGTCTTAGCGAAAGACTTCTTGAGGGGAAAGCTATAGCTCTGTGAGATAAAGTAACAGAACACAAAGCTGTTTCTCAGAAAGCTTATTTTCAGTTTTTATCTTAGGTTATTTCCTTTTTCACTGTAGACCACTGTAGGCTTCAAATATCACTTTCCAAATTCCACAAGAACAGTCTTAGGGTAAGGCTTCTTGACGGGAAAGCTGTAACTCTGTGAGACGACTTAGCAGAACACAAGGCAGTTTCTCAGAAATCTTCGTTCCAGTTTTTAACGGCAGTTATTTCCTTTTTCACCATAGTCCTCTATGGGCTTCCAAATATCACTTTGCAAATTTCACAAGAACAGTCTTAATGAAAGGCTTCTTGGGGGAATGCTGTAACTCTGTGAGATGAATTAACAGAACACAATGCAGTTTCCCAGAAAGCTTCTTTCCACTGTTTAATCGAAGATATTTCCTTTTTTACCATAGCCCTCTATGGGCTTCCAAATATCACTTTGCAAATTCCACAAGAACAGTCTTAGCGAAAGGCTTCTTGAGGCGTAAGCTGTAACTCGGTGAGATGAATTAACAGAACACAAAGCAGTACCTCAGAAAGCTTCTTTACAGTTTTTTTTTTTTTTTTTTTTTTTTTTTTTGAGATGGAATCTCGCTCTGCCACCCAGGCTGGAGTACAGTGGTCGGATCTCAGCTCACTGCAAGCTCTGCCTCCCAGGTTCAGGCCATTCTCCTGCCTCAGCCTCCCGAGTAGCTGGGACTACAGGCGCCCGCCACCTCGCCCGGCTAGTTTTTTCGTATTTTTTAGTAGAGACGGGGTTTCACCGTGTCAGCCAGGATGGTCTCGATCTCCTGACCTCGTGATCCGCCCGTCTCGGCCTCCCAAAGTGCTGGGATTACAGGATTGAGCCACCGCGCCAGGCCTTCTTTACAGTTTTTAGCTGAAGATATTTCCTTTTTCACCATAGCCCTCTATTGGCTTGAAAATATCACTTTGCAAATTCCACAAGAATTGTCTTAACGAAAGGCTTCTTGAGGGGAAAGCTGTAACTCTGTGAGATGAATTAACAGAACACAAAGCAGTTTCTCAGAATGCTTCTTTCCAGTTTTTAACAGAAGATATTTCCTTTTTCACCAAAGCCCTCTATGGGCTTCCAAATATCACTTTGCAAATTCCTCAAGAACTGTCTTAGCGAAAGGCTTCTTGAGGGAAAAGCTGTAAGTCTGTGAAATGAAATAACAGAAAACAAAGCAGTTTCTCAGAAAGATTCTTTCCCGTTTTTAACTGAAGATATTTCCTTTTTCACCATAGCCCTCTCTGGACTTCCAAATATCACTTTGCAAATTCCACAAGAACCGTCTTAGCGAAAGACTTCTCGAGGGGAAGGCTGTAACTCTGTGAGATGCATTAACAAAACAGGAAGAAGTTTCTCAGAAAGCTTCTTTCCAGTTTTTAACGGAGGATATTTCCTTTCTCACCATAGCCCTCTATGGGCTTCTAAATATCACGTTCTAAATTCCACAAGAACAGTCTTACCGAAAGGATTCTTGAGGGGAAAGCTGTAACTCTGTGAGAATAAATGACAGAACACAAAGCAGTTTCTCAGAAAGCTTTTTTTGCAGTTTTTAACGGAAGATATTTCCTTTTTCACCACAGCCCTCTATGGGCTTCTAAATATCACTTTACAAATTCCACAAGAACAGTCTTAGAGAAAGGTTTTTTGGGGGAAAGCTGTAACTCTGTGAGATAAATTAACAGAACACAAAGTAGTTTCTCAGAAATCTTCTTTCAAGTTTTTAATGGAAGATATTTCCTTTTTCATCATAGCCCTCTAGGGGGGCCAAATATCACCTTGAAAATTCCACAGGAACAAACTTAGTGAACGGCTTCTTGCGGGGAAAGCTATAACTCTGTGAGATTAATTAAGAGAACATAATGGAGTTTCTCAGAAAGCTTCTTTTCGGTTTTTATCTTAGAATATTTCCTTTTTGCCATAACCCTCTATGGGCTTCAAAAATCAATTTGCAAATTCCACAAGAACAGTCTTAGCGAAAGGCTCCTTGAGGAGAAAGCTGTAACTCTGTGAGATGAATTAACAGGACACAAATCACTTTCTCAGAAAGCTTCTTTCCAGTTTATAACGGAAAATATTTCTTTATTCACCATAGCCTTCTATGGCCTTCTAAATACCACTTTCGAAATGAAACAAGAACAGTCCTAGTGAAAGACTTCTTGAGGGGAAACCTGTAACTCTGTGAGATGAATTAATGGAACACAAAGCAGTTTCTCAGAAAGCTTCTTTCCAGTTTTCAAATAAAGATATTTCCTTTTTAACCATAGCCCTATATGGGCTTCCAAAAATCACTTTGCAAATTCCACAAGAACAGACTTAGTAAAGGTCTTCTTGAGGGGAAAGCTGTAACTCTGTGAGATGAATTAACAGAACACAAAGCAGTTTCTCATAAAACTTCTTTCCAGTTTTTAACGGAAGATGTTAACTTTTTCACAAAAGTCCTCTATGGGCTTCCAAATATCACTTTGCTAATTCCACAAGAACAGTCTCAGCGAAAGGCTTCTTGAGGAAAAAGCTGTAAGTATGTGAAATGAATTAACAGAACACAAAGCAGTTTCTCAGAAAGCTTCTTTCCAGTTTTTAACGGAAGAGAATTCCTTTTTCACCATAGCCCTCTCTGGTCTTCCAAATATCACTTTGCAAATCCCACATAAACAGTCTTAGCGAAAACTTCTTGAGGGGAAAGCTGTAACTCTGTGAGATAAAATAACAGAACACAAAGCAGTTTCTCAGAAAGCTTCTTTCAGATTTTTAATGGAAGATATTACCTATTTCTCCAAAGCCCTCTACGGGTTTCCAAATGTCACTTTGCAAATTCCACAAGAACAGTCTTAGGGAAAGGCTTCTTGAGGGGAAAGCTGTAACTCTGTGAGATGAATTAACAGAACACAAAGCAGTTTCTCAGAAAGCTTCTTTCCAGTTTTTAACGGAAGATATTTCCTTTTTCACCATAGCCCTCTAAGGTTTCTAAATATCACTTTCCAAATTCCACAAGAACAGTCTTAGCGAAAGGATTCTTGAGTGGAAAGCTGTAACTCGGTGAGATAAATTAATAGTACACAAAGCAGTTTCTCAGAAAGCTTCTTTCCAGTTTTTAACTGACGATATTTCATTTTTTACCATAGCCCACTATGAGCTTCCAAATATCACTTCGCAAATTCCACAAGAAGAGTCTTAGCGAAAGGCTTCTTGAGGAGAAAGCTGTAACTCTGTGAGATGAATTAACAGGACACAAAGCACTTTCTCAGAAAGCTTCTTTCCAGTTTATAACGGAACATATTTCCTTATTCACCATAGTCCTCTATGGCCTTCTAAATAGCACTTTCCAAATGACACAAGAACAGTTCTAGCGAAAGACTTCTTGAGGGGAAAGCTGTAACTCAGTGAGATGAATTAAGAGAACACAAAGCAGTTTCTCAGAGAGCTTCTTTCCAGTTTTCAACTGAAGATATTTCCTTTTTAACCATAGCCCTATGTGGGCTTCTAAATATCACTTTGCAAATTCCACAAGAACAGACTTAGTAAAGTTCTCCTTGAGGGGAAAGCTGTAACTCTTTGAGATGAATTAACAGAACACAAAGCAGTTTCTCAGAAAGCTTCTTTCCAGTTTTTAACGAAAGATATTTCCTTTTTCACCAAAGCCCTCTATGGGCTTCCAAATATCAGTTTGAAAATTCCACAAGAACAGTCTTAGCGAAAGGCTTCTTGAGGAAAAAGCTGTAAGTATGTGAAATGAATTAACAGAACACAGAGCAGTTTCTCAGAAAGCTTCTTTCCAGTTTTTAACGGAAGAGAATTCCTTTTTCACCATAGTCCTCTCTGGGCTTCCAAATATCACTTTGCAAATCCCACAAGAACAGTCTTAGCGAAAAGCTTCTTGAGGGGAAAGCTGTAACTCTGTGAGATGAATTAACAGAACAAAAAGCAGTTTCTCAGAAAGCTTCTTTCCAGTTTTTAACGGAGGATATTTCCTTTTTCACCATAGCCCTCTATGGGCTTCTAAATATCACGTTCTAAATTCCACAAGAAAAGTCTTAGCGAAAGACTTCTTGAGGGGAAAGCTATAGCTCTGTGAGATAAAGTAACAGAACACAAAGCTGTTTCTCAGAAAGCTTATTTTCAGTTTTTATCTTAGGTTATTTCCTTTTTCACTGTAGACCACTGTAGGCTTCAAATATCACTTTCCAAATTCCACAAGAACAGTCTTAGGGTAAGGCTTCTTGACGGGAAAGCTGTAACTCTGTGAGACGACTTAGCAGAACACAAGGCAGTTTCTCAGAAATCTTCGTTCCAGTTTTTAACGGCAGTTATTTCCTTTTTCACCATAGTCCTCTATGGGCTTCCAAATATCACTTTGCAAATTTCACAAGAACAGTCTTAATGAAAGGCTTCTTGGGGGAATGCTGTAACTCTGTGAGATGAATTAACAGAACACAATGCAGTTTCCCAGAAAGCTTCTTTCCACTTTTTAATCGAAGATATTTCCTTTTTTACCATAGCCCTCTATGGGCTTCCAAATATCACTTTGCAAATTCCACAAGAACAGTCTTAGCGAAAGGCTTCTTGAGGCGAAAGCTGTAACTCGGTGAGATGAATTAACAGAACACAAAGCAGTACCTCAGAAAGCTTCTTTACAGTTTTTTTTTTTTTTTTTTTTTTTGAGATGGAATCTCGCTCTGCCACCCAGGCTGGAGTACAGTGGTCGGATCTCAGCTCACTGCAAGCTCTGCCTCCCAGGTTCAGGCCATTCTCCTGCCTCAGCCTCCCGAGTAGCTGGGACTACAGGCGCCCGCCACCTCGCCCGGCTAGTTTTTTCGTATTTTTTAGTAGAGACGGGGTTTCACCGTGTCAGCCAGGATGGTCTCGATCTCCTGACCTCGTGATCCGCCCGTCTCGGCCTCCCAAAGTGCTGGGATTACAGGATTGAGCCACCGCGCCAGGCCTTCTTTACAGTTTTTAGCTGAAGATATTTCCTTTTTCACCATAGCCCTCTATTGGCTTGAAAATATCACTTTGCAAATTCCACAAGAATTGTCTTAACGAAAGGCTTCTTGAGGGGAAAGCTGTAACTCTGTGAGATGAATTAACAGAACACAAAGCAGTTTCTCAGAATGCTTCTTTCCAGTTTTTAACAGAAGATATTTCCTTTTTCACCAAAGCCCTCTATGGGCTTCCAAATATCACTTTGCAAATTCCTCAAGAACTGTCTTAGCGAAAGGCTTCTTGAGGGAAAAGCTGTAAGTCTGTGAAATGAAATAACAGAAAACAAAGCAGTTTCTCAGAAAGATTCTTTCCCGTTTTTAACTGAAGATATTTCCTTTTTCACCATAGCCCTCTCTGGACTTCCAAATATCACTTTGCAAATTCCACAAGAACCGTCTTAGCGAAAGACTTCTCGAGGGGAAGGCTGTAACTCTGTGAGATGCATTAACAAAACAGGAAGAAGTTTCTCAGAAAGCTTCTTTCCAGTTTTTAACGGAGGATATTTCCTTTCTCACCATAGCCCTCTATGGGCTTCTAAATATCACGTTCTAAATTCCACAAGAACAGTCTTACCGAAAGGATTCTTGAGGGGAAAGCTGTAACTCTGTGAGAATAAATGACAGAACACAAAGCAGTTTCTCAGAAAGCTTTTTTTGCAGTTTTTAACGGAAGATATTTCCTTTTTCACCACAGCCCTCTATGGGCTTCTAAATATCACTTTACAAATTCCACAAGAACAGTCTTAGAGAAAGGTTTTTTGGGGGAAAGCTGTAACTCTGTGAGATAAATTAACAGAACACAAAGTAGTTTCTCAGAAATCTTCTTTCAAGTTTTTAATGGAAGATATTTCCTTTTTCATCATAGCCCTCTAGGGGGGCCAAATATCACCTTGAAAATTCCACAGGAACAAACTTAGTGAACGGCTTCTTGCGGGGAAAGCTATAACTCTGTGAGATTAATTAAGAGAACATAATGGAGTTTCTCAGAAAGCTTCTTTTCGGTTTTTATCTTAGAATATTTCCTTTTTGCCATAACCCTCTATGGGCTTCAAAAATCAATTTGCAAATTCCACAAGAACAGTCTTAGCGAAAGGCTCCTTGAGGAGAAAGCTGTAACTCTGTGAGATGAATTAACAGGACACAAATCACTTTCTCAGAAAGCTTCTTTCCAGTTTATAACGGAAAATATTTCTTTATTCACCATAGCCTTCTATGGCCTTCCTAATACCACTTTCGAAATGAAACAAGAACAGTCCTAGCGAAAGACTTCTTGAGGGGAAAGCTGTAACTCTGTGAGATGAATTAACAGAACACAAAGCAGTTTCTCAGAAAGCTTCTTTCCAGTTTTCAAATAAAGATATTTCCTTTTTAACCATAGCCCTATATGGGCTTCCAAAAATCACTTTGCAAATTCCACAAGAACAGACTTAGTAAAGGTCTTCTTGAGGGGAAAGCTGTAACTCTGTGAGATGAATTAACAGAACACAAAGCAGTTCCTCATAAAACTTCTTTCCAGTTTTTAACGGAAGATGTTAACTTTTTCACCGAAGTCCTCTATGGGCTTCCAAATATCACTTTGCAAATTCCACAGGAAGAGTCTTAGCGAAAGGCTTCTTGAGGAAAAAGCTGTAAGTATGTGAAATGAATTAACAGAACACAAAGCAGTTTCTCAGAAAGCTTCTTTCCAGTTTTTAACGGAAGAGAATTCCTTTTTCACCATAGCCCTCTCTGGTCTTCCAAATATCACATTGCAAATCCCACATAAACAGTCTTAGCGAAAACTTCTTGAGGGGAAAGCTGTAACTCTGTGAGATGAATTAACAGAACTAAAAGCAGTTTCTCAGAAAGCTTCTTTCCAGTTTTTAACGGAGGATATTTCCTTTTTCACCATAGCCCTCTATGGGCTACTAAATATCACGTTCTATATTCCACAAGAACTGTCTTAGCGAAAGGCTTCTTGCGGGGAAAGCTATAACTCTGTGAGATGAATTAAGAGAACATAATGGAGTTTCTCAGAAAGCTTCTTTTCGGTTTTTATCTTAGAATATTTCCTTTTTGCCATACCCCTCTATGGGCTTCTAAAATCAATTTGCAAATTCCACAAGAACAGTCTTAGTGAAAGGCTTCTTGAGGAGAAAGCTGTAACTCTGTGAGATGAATTAACAGGACACAAATCACTTTCTCAGAAAGCTTCTTTCCAGTTTATAACGGAAAATATTTCTTTATTCACCATAGCCTTCTATGGCCTTCTAAATACCACTTTCGAAATGAAACAAGAACAGTCCTAGTGAAAGACTTCTTGAGGGGAAACCTGTAACTCTGTGAGATGAATTAATGGAACACAAAGCAGTTTCTCAGAAAGCTTCTTTCCAGTTTTCAAATAAAGATATTTCCTTTTTAACCATAGCCCTATATGGGCTTCCAAAAATCACTTTGCAAATTCCACAAGAACAGACTTAGTAAAGGTCTTCTTGAGGGGAAAGCTGTAACTCTGTGAGATGAATTAACAGAACACAAAGCAGTTTCTCATAAAACTTCTTTCCAGTTTTTAACGGAAGATGTTAACTTTTTCACCAAAGTCCTCTATGGGCTTCCAAATATCACTTTGCTAATTCCACAAGAACAGTCTCAGCGAAAGGCTTCTTGAGGAAAAAGCTGTAAGTATGTGAAATGAATTAACAGAACACAAAGCAGTTTCTCAGAAAGCTTCTTTCCAGTTTTTAACGGAAGAGAATTCCTTTTTCACCATAGCCCTCTCTGGTCTTCCAAATATCACTTTGCAAATCCCACATAAACAGTCTTAGCGAAAACTTCTTGAGGGGAAAGCTGTAACTCTGTGAGATAAAATAACAGAACACAAAGCAGTTTCTCAGAAAGCTTCTTTCAGATTTTTAATGGAAGATATTACCTATTTCTCCAAAGCCCTCTACGGGTTTCCAAATGTCACTTTGCAAATTCCACAAGAACAGTCTTAGGGAAAGGCTTCTTGAGGGGAAAGCTGTAACTCTGTGAGATGAATTAACAGAACACAAAGCAGTTTCTCAGAAAGCTTCTTTCCAGTTTTTAACGGAAGATATTTCCTTTTTCACCATAGCCCTCTAAGGTTTCTAAATATCACTTTCCAAATTCCACAAGAACAGTCTTAGCGAAAGGATTCTTGAGTGGAAAGCTGTAACTCGGTGAGATAAATTAATAGTACACAAAGCAGTTTCTCAGAAAGCTTCTTTCCAGTTTTTAACTGACGATATTTCATTTTTTACCATAGCCCACTATGAGCTTCCAAATATCACTTCGCAAATTCCACAAGAAGAGTCTTAGCGAAAGGCTTCTTGAGGAGAAAGCTGTAACTCTGTGAGATGAATTAACAGGACACAAAGCACTTTCTCAGAAAGCTTCTTTCCAGTTTATAACGGAACATATTTCCTTATTCACCATAGTCCTCTATGGCCTTCTAAATACCACTTTCCAAATGACACAAGAACAGTTCTAGCGAAAGACTTCTTGAGGGGAAAGCTGTAACTCAGTGAGATGAATTAAGAGAACACAAAGCAGTTTCTCAGAGAGCTTCTTTCCAGTTTTCAACTGAAGATATTTCCTTTTTAACCATAGCCCTATGTGGGCTTCTAAATATCACTTTGCAAATTCCACAAGAACAGACTTAGTAAAGTTCTCCTTGAGGAGAAAGCTGTAACTCTTTGAGATGAATTAACAGAACACAAAGCAGTTTCTCAGAAAGCTTCTTTCCAGTTTTCAAATAAAGATATTTCCTTTTTAACCATAGCCCTATATGGGCTTCCAAAAATCACTTTGCAAATTCCACAAGAACAGACTTAGTAAAGGTCTTCTTGAGGGGAAAGCTGTAACTCTGTGAGATGAATTAACAGAACACAAAGCAGTTCCTCATAAAACTTCTTTCCAGTTTTTAACGGAAGATGTTAACTTTTTCACCGAAGTCCTCTATGGGCTTCCAAATATCACATTGCAAATTCCACAGGAAGAGTCTTAGCGAAAGGCTTCTTGAGGAAAAAGCTGTAAGTATGTGAAATGAATTAACAGAACACAAAGCAGTTTCTCAGAAAGCTTCTTTCCAGTTTTTAACCGAAGAGAATTCCTTTTTCACCATAGCCCTCTCTGGTCTTCCAAATATCACTTTGCAAATCCCACATAAACAGTCTTAGCGAAAGCTTCTTGAGGGGAAAGCTGTAACTCTGTGAGATGAATTAACAGAACAAAAAGCAGTTTCTCAGAAAGCTTCTTTCCAGTTTTTAACGGAGGATATTTCCTTTTTCACCATAGCCCTCTATGGGCTTCTAAATATCACGTTCTAAATTCCACAAGAAAAGTCTTAGCGAAAGACTTCTTGAGGGGAAAGCTATAGCTCTGTGAGATAAAGTAACAGAACACAAAGCTGTTTCTCAGAAAGCTTATTTTCAGTTTTTATCTTAGGTTATTTCCTTTTTCACTGTAGACCACTGTAGGCTTCAAATATCACTTTCCAAATTCCACAAGAACAGTCTTAGGGTAAGGCTTCTTGACGGGAAAGCTGTAACTCTGTGAGACGACTTAGCAGAACACAAGGCAGTTTCTCAGAAATCTTCGTTCCAGTTTTTAACGGCAGTTATTTCCTTTTTCACCATAGTCCTCTATGGGCTTCCAAATATCACTTTGCAAATTTCACAAGAACAGTCTTAATGAAAGGCTTCTTGGGGGAATGCTGTAACTCTGTGAGATGAATTAACAGAACACAATGCAGTTTCCCAGAAAGCTTCTTTCCACTGTTTAATCGAAGATATTTCCTTTTTTACCATAGCCCTCTATGGGCTTCCAAATATCACTTTGCAAATTCCACAAGAACAGTCTTAGCGAAAGGCTTCTTGAGGCGTAAGCTGTAACTCGGTGAGATGAATTAACAGAACACAAAGCAGTACCTCAGAAAGCTTCTTTACAGTTTTTTTTTTTTTTTTTTTTTTTTTTTTTTGAGATGGAATCTCGCTCTGCCACCCAGGCTGGAGTACAGTGGTCGGATCTCAGCTCACTGCAAGCTCTGCCTCCCAGGTTCAGGCCATTCTCCTGCCTCAGCCTCCCGAGTAGCTGGGACTACAGGCGCCCGCCACCTCGCCCGGCTAGTTTTTTCGTATTTTTTAGTAGAGACGGGGTTTCACCGTGTCAGCCAGGATGGTCTCGATCTCCTGACCTCGTGATCCGCCCGTCTCGGCCTCCCAAAGTGCTGGGATTACAGGATTGAGCCACCGCGCCAGGCCTTCTTTACAGTTTTTAGCTGAAGATATTTCCTTTTTCACCATAGCCCTCTATTGGCTTGAAAATATCACTTTGCAAATTCCACAAGAATTGTCTTAACGAAAGGCTTCTTGAGGGGAAAGCTGTAACTCTGTGAGATGAATTAACAGAACACAAAGCAGTTTCTCAGAATGCTTCTTTCCAGTTTTTAACAGAAGATATTTCCTTTTTCACCAAAGCCCTCTATGGGCTTCCAAATATCACTTTGCAAATTCCTCAAGAACTGTCTTAGCGAAAGGCTTCTTGAGGGAAAAGCTGTAAGTCTGTGAAATGAAATAACAGAAAACAAAGCAGTTTCTCAGAAAGATTCTTTCCCGTTTTTAACTGAAGATATTTCCTTTTTCACCATAGCCCTCTCTGGACTTCCAAATATCACTTTGCAAATTCCACAAGAACCGTCTTAGCGAAAGACTTCTGGAGGGGAAGGCTGTAACTCTGTGAGATGCATTAACAAAACAGGAAGAAGTTTCTCAGAAAGCTTCTTTCCAGTTTTTAACGGAGGATATTTCCTTTCTCACCATAGCCCTCTATGGGCTTCTAAATATCACGTTCTAAATTCCACAAGAACAGTCTTACCGAAAGGATTCTTGAGGGGAAAGCTGTAACTCTGTGAGAATAAATGACAGAACACAAAGCAGTTTCTCAGAAAGCTTTTTTTGCAGTTTTTAACGGAAGATATTTCCTTTTTCACCACAGCCCTCTATGGGCTTCTAAATATCACTTTACAAATTCCACAAGAACAGTCTTAGAGAAAGGTTTTTTGGGGGAAAGCTGTAACTCTGTGAGATAAATTAACAGAACACAAAGTAGTTTCTCAGAAATCTTCTTTCAAGTTTTTAATGGAAGATATTTCCTTTTTCATCATAGCCCTCTAGGGGGGCCAAATATCACCTTGAAAATTCCACAGGAACAAACTTAGTGAACGGCTTCTTGCGGGGAAAGCTATAACTCTGTGAGATTAATTAAGAGAACATAATGGAGTTTCTCAGAAAGCTTCTTTTCGGTTTTTATCTTAGAATATTTCCTTTTTGCCATAACCCTCTATGGGCTTCAAAAATCAATTTGCAAATTCCACAAGAACAGTCTTAGCGAAAGGCTCCTTGAGGAGAAAGCTGTAACTCTGTGAGATGAATTAACAGGACACAAATCACTTTCTCAGAAAGCTTCTTTCCAGTTTATAACGGAAAATATTTCTTTATTCACCATAGCCTTCTATGGCCTTCCTAATACCACTTTCGAAATGAAACAAGAACAGTCCTAGCGAAAGACTTCTTGAGGGGAAAGCTGTAACTCTGTGAGATGAATTAACAGAACACAAAGCAGTTTCTCAGAAAGCTTCTTTCCAGTTTTCAAATAAAGATATTTCCTTTTTAACCATAGCCTTATATGGGCTTCCAAAAATCACTTTGCAAATTCCACAAGAACAGACTTAGTAAAGGTCTTCTTGAGGGGAAAGCTGTAACTCTGTGAGATGAATTAACAGAACACAAAGCAGTTCCTCATAAAACTTCTTTCCAGTTTTTAACGGAAGATGTTAACTTTTTCACCGAAGTCCTCTATGGGCTTCCAAATATCACTTTGCAAATTCCACAGGAAGAGTCTTAGCGAAAGGCTTCTTGAGGAAAAAGCTGTAAGTATGTGAAATGAATTAACAGAACACAAAGCAGTTTCTCAGAAAGCTTCTTTCCAGTTTTTAACGGAAGAGAATTCCTTTTTCACCGTAGCCCTCTCTGGTCTTCCAAATATCACTTTGCAAATCTCCCATAAACAGTCTTAGCGAAAACTTCTTGAGGGGAAAGCTGTAACTCTGTGAGATGAATTAACAGAACTAAAAGCAGTTTCTCAGAAAGCTTCTTTCCAGTTTTTAACGGAGGATATTTCCTTTTTCACCATAGCCCTCTATGGGCTACTAAATATCACGTTCTATATTCCACAAGAACAGTCTTAGCGAAAGGCTTCTTGCGGGGAAAGCTATAACTCTGTGGGATGAATTAAGAGAACATAATGGAGTTTCTCAGAAAGCTTCTTTTCGGTTTTTATCTTAGAATATTTCCTTTTTGCCATACCCCTCTATGGGCTTCTAAAATCAATTTGCAAATTCCACAAGAACAGTCTTAGTGGAAGGCTTCTTGAGGAGAAAGCTGTAACTCTGTGAGATGAATTAACAGGACACAAAGCACTTTCTCAGAAAGCTTCTTTCCAGTTTATAACGGAAAATATTTCTTTATCCACCATAGCCTTCTATGGCCTTCTAAATACCACTTTCGAAATGAAACAAGAACAGTCCTAGTGAAAGACTTCTTGAGGGGAAACCTGTAACTCTGTGAGATGAATTAATGGAACACAAAGCAGTTTCTCAGAAAGCTTCTTTCCAGTTTTCAAATAAAGATATTTCCTTTTTAACCATAGCCCTATATGGGCTTCCAAAAATCACTTTGCAAATTCCACAAGAACAGACTTAGTAAAGGTCTTCTTGAGGGGAAAGCTGTAACTCTGTGAGATGAATTAACAGAACACAAAGCAGTTTCTCATAAAACTTCTTTCCAGTTTTTAACGGAAGATGTTAACTTTTTCACCAAAGTCCTCTATGGGCTTCCAAATATCACTTTGCTAATTCCACAAGAACAGTCTCAGCGAAAGGCTTCTTGAGGAAAAAGCTGTAAGTATGTGAAATGAATTAACAGAACACAAAGCAGTTTCTCAGGAAGCTTCTTTCCAGTTTTTAACGGAAGAGAATTCCTTTTTCACCATAGCCCTCTCTGGTCTTCCAAATATCACTTTGCAAATCCCACATAAACAGTCTTAGCGAAAACTTCTTGAGGGGAAAGCTGTAACTCTGTGAGATAAAATAACAGAACACAAAGCAGTTTCTCAGAAAGCTTCTTTCAGATTTTTAATGGAAGATATTACCTATTTCTCCAAAGCCCTCTACGGGTTTCCAAATGTCACTTTGCAAATTCCACAAGAACAGTCTTAGGGAAAGGCTTCTTGAGGGGAAAGCTGTAACTCTGTGAGATGAATTAACAGAACACAAAGCAGTTTCTCAGAAAGCTTCTTTCCAGTTTTTAACGGAAGATATTTCCTTTTTCACCATAGCCCTCTAAGGTTTCTAAATATCACTTTCCAAATTCCACAAGAACAGTCTTAGCGAAAGGATTCTTGAGTGGAAAGCTGTAACTCGGTGAGATAAATTAATAGTACACAAAGCAGTTTCTCAGAAAGCTTCTTTCCAGTTTTTAACTGACGATATTTCATTTTTTACCATAGCCCACTATGCGCTTCCAAATATCACTTCGCAAATTCCACAAGAAGAGTCTTAGCGAAAGGCTTCTTGAGGAGAAAGCTATAACTCTGTGAGATGAATTAACAGGACACAAAGCACTTTCTCAGAAAGCTTCTTTCCAGTTTATAACGGAACATATTTCCTTATTCACCATAGTCCTCTATGGCCTTCTAAATACCACTTTCCAAATGACACAAGAACAGTTCTAGCGAAAGACTTCTTGAGGGGAAAGCTGTAACTCAGTGAGATGAATTAAGAGAACACAAAGCAGTTTCTCAGAGAGCTTCTTTCCAGTTTTCAACTGAAGATATTTCCTTTTTAACCATAGCCCTATGTGGGCTTCTAAATATCACTTTGCAAATTCCACAAGAACAGACTTAGTAAAGTTCTCCTTGAGGGGAAAGCTGTAACTCTTTGAGATGAATTAACAGAACACAAAGCAGTTTCTCAGAAAGCTTCTTTCCAGTTTTTAACGAAAGATATTTCCTTTTTCACCAAAGCCCTCTATGGGCTTCCAAATATCAGTTTGAAAATTCCACAAGAACAGTCTTAGCGAAAGGCTTCTTGAGGAAAAAGCTGTAAGTATGTGAAATGAATTAACAGAACACAGAGCAGTTTCTCAGAAAGCTTCTTTCCAGTTTTTAACGGAAGAGAATTCCTTTTTCACCATAGTCCTCTCTGGGCTTCCAAATATCACTTTGCAAATCCCACAAGAACAGTCTTAGCGAAAAGCTTCTTGAGGGGAAAGCTGTAACTCTGTGAGATGAATTAACAGAACAAAAAGCAGTTTCTCAGAAAGCTTCTTTCCAGTTTTTAACGGAGGATATTTCCTTTTTCACCATAGCCCTCTATGGGCTTCTAAATATCACGTTCTAAATTCCACAAGAAAAGTCTTAGCGAAAGACTTCTTGAGGGGAAAGCTATAGCTCTGTGAGATAAAGTAACAGAACACAAAGCTGTTTCTCAGAAAGCTTATTTTCAGTTTTTATCTTAGGTTATTTCCTTTTTCACTGTAGACCACTGTAGGCTTCAAATATCACTTTCCAAATTCCACAAGAACAGTCTTAGGGTAAGGCTTCTTGACGGGAAAGCTGTAACTCTGTGAGACGACTTAGCAGAACACAAGGCAGTTTCTCAGAAATCTTCGTTCCAGTTTTTAACGGCAGTTATTTCCTTTTTCACCATAGTCCTCTATGGGCTTCCAAATATCACTTTGCAAATTTCACAAGAACAGTCTTAATGAAAGGCTTCTTGGGGGAATGCTGTAACTCTGTGAGATGAATTAACAGAACACAATGCAGTTTCCCAGAAAGCTTCTTTCCACTTTTTAATCGAAGATATTTCCTTTTTTACTATAGCCCTCTATGGGCTTCCAAATATCACTTTGCAAATTCCACAAGAACAGTCTTAGCGAAAGGCTTCTTGAGGCGAAAGCTGTAACTCGGTGAGATGAATTAACAGAACACAAAGCAGTACCTCAGAAAGCTTCTTTACAGTTTTTTTTTTTTTTTTTTTTTTTTTTGAGATGGAATCTCGCTCTGCCACCCAGGCTGGAGTACAGTGGTCGGATCTCAGCTCACTGCAAGCTCTGCCTCCCAGGTTCAGGCCATTCTCCTGCCTCAGCCTCCCGAGTAGCTGGGACTACAGGCGCCCGCCACCTCGCCCGGCTAGTTTTTTCGTATTTTTTAGTAGAGACGGGGTTTCACCGTGTCAGCCAGGATGGTCTCGATCTCCTGACCTCGTGATCCGCCCGTCTCGGCCTCCCAAAGTGCTGGGATTACAGGATTGAGCCACCGCGCCAGGCCTTCTTTACAGTTTTTAGCTGAAGATATTTCCTTTTTCACCATAGCCCTCTATTGGCTTGAAAATATCACTTTGCAAATTCCACAAGAATTGTCTTAACGAAAGGCTTCTTGAGGGGAAAGCTGTAACTCTGTGAGATGAATTAACAGAACACAAAGCAGTTTCTCAGAATGCTTCTTTCCAGTTTTTAACAGAAGATATTTCCTTTTTCACCAAAGCCCTCTATGGGCTTCCAAATATCACTTTGCAAATTCCTCAAGAACTGTCTTAGCGAAAGGCTTCTTGAGGGAAAAGCTGTAAGTCTGTGAAATGAAATAACAGAAAACAAAGCAGTTTCTCAGAAAGATTCTTTCCCGTTTTTAACTGAAGATATTTCCTTTTTCACCATAGCCCTCTCTGGACTTCCAAATATCACTTTGCAAATTCCACAAGAACCGTCTTAGCGAAAGACTTCTCGAGGGGAAGGCTGTAACTCTGTGAGATGCATTAACAAAACAGGAAGAAGTTTCTCAGAAAGCTTCTTTCCAGTTTTTAACGGAGGATATTTCCTTTCTCACCATAGCCCTCTATGGGCTTCTAAATATCACGTTCTAAATTCCACAAGAACAGTCTTACCGAAAGGATTCTTGAGGGGAAAGCTGTAACTCTGTGAGAATAAATGACAGAACACAAAGCAGTTTCTCAGAAAGCTTTTTTTGCAGTTTTTAACGGAAGATATTTCCTTTTTCACCACAGCCCTCTATGGGCTTCTAAATATCACTTTACAAATTCCACAAGAACAGTCTTAGAGAAAGGTTTTTTGGGGGAAAGCTGTAACTCTGTGAGATAAATTAACAGAACACAAAGTAGTTTCTCAGAAATCTTCTTTCAAGTTTTTAATGGAAGATATTTCCTTTTTCATCATAGCCCTCTAGGGGGGCCAAATATCACCTTGAAAATTCCACAGGAACAAACTTAGTGAACGGCTTCTTGCGGGGAAAGCTATAACTCTGTGAGATTAATTAAGAGAACATAATGGAGTTTCTCAGAAAGCTTCTTTTCGGTTTTTATCTTAGAATATTTCCTTTTTGCCATAACCCTCTATGGGCTTCAAAAATCAATTTGCAAATTCCACAAGAACAGTCTTAGCGAAAGGCTCCTTGAGGAGAAAGCTGTAACTCTGTGAGATGAATTAACAGGACACAAATCACTTTCTCAGAAAGCTTCTTTCCAGTTTATAACGGAAAATATTTCTTTATTCACCATAGCCTTCTATGGCCTTCCTAATACCACTTTCGAAATGAAACAAGAACAGTCCTAGCGAAACACTTCTTGAGGGGAAAGCTGTAACTCTGTGAGATGAATTAACAGAACACAAAGCAGTTTCTCAGAAAGCTTCTTTCCAGTTTTCAAATAAAGATATTTCCTTTTTAACCATAGCCCTATATGGGCTTCCAAAAATCACTTTGCAAATTCCACAAGAACAGACTTAGTAAAGGTCTTCTTGAGGGGAAAGCTGTAACTCTGTGAGATGAATTAACAGAACACAAAGCAGTTCCTCATAAAACTTCTTTCCAGTTTTTAACGGAACATGTTAACTTTTTCACCGAAGTCCTCTATGGGCTTCCAAATATCACATTGCAAATTCCACAGGAAGAGTCTTAGCGAAAGGCTTCTTGAGAAAAAAGCTGTAAGTATGTGAAATGAATTAACAGAACACAAAGCAGTTTCTCAGAAAGCTTCTTTCCAGTTTTTAACGGAAGAGAATTCCTTTTTCACCATAGCCCTCTCTGGTCTTCCGAATATCACTTTGCAAATCCCACATAAACAGTCTTAGCGAAAACTTCTTGAGGGGAAAGCTGTAACTCTGTGAGATGAATTAACAGAACTAAAAGCAGTTTCTCAGAAAGCTTCTTTCCAGTTTTTAACGGAGGATATTTCCTTTTTCATCATAGCCCTCTATGGGCTACTAAATATCACGTTCTATATTCCACAAGAACAGTCTTAGCGAAAGGCTTCTTGCGGGGAAAGCTATAACTCTGTGAGATGAATTAAGAGAACATAATGGAGTTTCTCAGAAAGCTTCTTTTCGGTTTTTATCTTAGAATATTTCCTTTTTGCCATACCCCTCTATGGGCTTCTAAAATCAATTTGCAAATTCCACAAGAACAGTCTTAGTGAAAGGCTTCTTGAGGAGAAAGCTGTAACTCTGTGAGATGAATTAACAGGACACAAAGCAGTTTCTCAGAAAGCTTCTTTCAGATTTTTAATGGAAGATATTACCTATTTCTCCAAAGCCCTCTACGGGTTTCCAAATGTCACTTTGCAAATTCCACAAGAACATTCTTAGGGAAAGGCTTCTTGAGGGGAAAGCTGTAACTCTGTGAGATGAATTAACAGAACACAAAGCAGTTTCTCAGAAAGCTTCTTTCCAGTTTTTAACGGAAGATATTTCCTTTTTCACCATAGCCCTCTAAGGTTTCTAAATATCACTTTCCAAATTCCACAAGAACAGTCTTAGCGAAAGGATTCTTGAGTGGAAAGCTGTAACTCGGTGAGATAAATTAATAGTACACAAAGCAGTTTCTCAGAAAGCTTCTTTCCAGTTTTTAACTGACGATATTTCACTTTTTACCATAGCCCACTATGAGCTTCCAAATATCACTTCGCAAATTCCACAAGAAGAGTCTTAGCGAAAGGCTTCTTGAGGAGAAAGCTGTAACTCTGTGAGATGAATTAACAGGACACAAAGCACTTTCTCAGAAAGCTTCTTTCCAGTTTATAACGGAACATATTTCCTTATTCACCATAGTCCTCTATGGCCTTCTAAATACCACTTTCCAAATGACACAAGAACAGTTCTAGCGAAAGACTTCTTGAGGGGAAAGCTGTAACTCAGTGAGATGAATTAAGAGAACACAAAGCAGTTTCTCAGAGAGCTTCTTTCCAGTTTTCAACTGAAGATATTTCCTTTTTAACCATAGCCCTATGTGGGCTTCTAAATATCACTTTGCAAATTCCACAAGAACAGACTTAGTAAAGTTCTCCTTGAGGGGAAAGCTGTAACTCTTTGAGATGAATTAACAGAACACAAAGCAGTTTCTCAGAAAGCTTCTTTCCAGTTTTCAAATAAAGATATTTCCTTTTTAACCATAGCCCTATATGGGCTTCCAAAAATCACTTTGCAAATTCCACAAGAACAGACTTAGTAAAGGTCTTCTTGAGGGGAAAGCTGTAACTCTGTGAGATGAATTAACAGAACACAAAGCAGTTCCTCATAAAACTTCTTTCCAGTTTTTAACGGAAGATGTTAACTTTTTCACCGAAGTCCTCTATGGGCTTCCAAATATCACATTGCAAATTCCACAGGAAGAGTCTTAGCGAAAGGCTTCTTGAGGAAAAAGCTGTAAGTATGTGAAATGAATTAACAGAACACAAAGCAGTTTCTCAGAAAGCTTCTTTCCAGTTTTTAACCGAAGAGAATTCCTTTTTCACCATAGCCCTCTCTGGTCTTCCAAATATCACTTTGCAAATCCCACATAAACAGTCTTAGCGAAAACTTCTTGAGGGGAAAGCTGTAACTCTGTGAGATGAATTAACAGAACACAAAGCAGTTTCTCAGAAAGCTTCTTTCCAGTTTTCAAATAAAGATATTTCCTTTTTAACCATAGCCTTATATGGGCTTCCAAAAATCACTTTGCAAATTCCACAAGAACAGACTTAGTAAAGGTCTTCTTGAGGGGAAAGCTGTAACTCTGTGAGATGAATTAACAGAACACAAAGCAGTTCCTCATAAAACTTCTTTCCAGTTTTTAACGGAAGATGTTAACTTTTTCACCGAAGTCCTCTATGGGCTTCCAAATATCACTTTGCAAATTCCACAGGAAGAGTCTTAGCGAAAGGCTTCTTGAGGAAAAAGCTGTAAGTATGTGAAATGAATTAACAGAACACAAAGCAGTTTCTCAGAAAGCTTCTTTCCAGTTTTTAACGGAAGAGAATTCCTTTTTCACCGTAGCCCTCTCTGGTCTTCCAAATATCACTTTGCAAATCTCACATAAACAGTCTTAGCGAAAACTTCTTGAGGGGAAAGCTGTAACTCTGTGAGATGAATTAACAGAACTAAAAGCAGTTTCTCAGAAAGCTTCTTTCCAGTTTTTAACGGAGGATATTTCCTTTTTCACCATAGCCCTCTATGGGCTACTAAATATCACGTTCTATATTCCACAAGAACAGTCTTAGCGAAAGGCTTCTTGCGGGGAAAGCTATAACTCTGTGGGATGAATTAAGAGAACATAATGGAGTTTCTCAGAAAGCTTCTTTTCGGTTTTTATCTTAGAATATTTCCTTTTTGCCATACCCCTCTATGGGCTTCTAAAATCAATTTGCAAATTCCACAAGAACAGTCTTAGTGGAAGGCTTCTTGAGGAGAAAGCTGTAACTCTGTGAGATGAATTAACAGGACACAAAGCACTTTCTCAGAAAGCTTCTTTCCAGTTTATAACGGAAAATATTTCTTTATCCACCATAGCCTTCTATGGCCTTCTAAATACCACTTTCGAAATGAAACAAGAACAGTCCTAGTGAAAGACTTCTTGAGGGGAAACCTGTAACTCTGTGAGATGAATTAATGGAACACAAAGCAGTTTCTCAGAAAGCTTCTTTCCAGTTTTCAAATAAAGATATTTCCTTTTTAACCATAGCCCTATATGGGCTTCCAAAAATCACTTTGCAAATTCCACAAGAACAGACTTAGTAAAGGTCTTCTTGAGGGGAAAGCTGTAACTCTGTGAGATGAATTAACAGAACACAAAGCAGTTTCTCATAAAACTTCTTTCCAGTTTTTAACGGAAGATGTTAACTTTTTCACCAAAGTCCTCTATGGGCTTCCAAATATCACTTTGCTAATTCCACAAGAACAGTCTCAGCGAAAGGCTTCTTGAGGAAAAAGCTGTAAGTATGTGAAATGAATTAACAGAACACAAAGCAGTTTCTCAGGAAGCTTCTTTCCAGTTTTTAACGGAAGAGAATTCCTTTTTCACCATAGCCCTCTCTGGTCTTCCAAATATCACTTTGCAAATCCCACATAAACAGTCTTAGCGAAAACTTCTTGAGGGGAAAGCTGTAACTCTGTGAGATAAAATAACAGAACACAAAGCAGTTTCTCAGAAAGCTTCTTTCAGATTTTTAATGGAAGATATTACCTATTTCTCCAAAGCCCTCTACGGGTTTCCAAATGTCACTTTGCAAATTCCACAAGAACAGTCTTAGGGAAAGGCTTCTTGAGGGGAAAGCTGTAACTCTGTGAGATGAATTAACAGAACACAAAGCAGTTTCTCAGAAAGCTTCTTTCCAGTTTTTAACGGAAGATATTTCCTTTTTCACCATAGCCCTCTAAGGTTTCTAAATATCACTTTCCAAATTCCACAAGAACAGTCTTAGCGAAAGGATTCTTGAGTGGAAAGCTGTAACTCGGTGAGATAAATTAATAGTACACAAAGCAGTTTCTCAGAAAGCTTCTTTCCAGTTTTTAACTGACGATATTTCATTTTTTACCATAGCCCACTATGCGCTTCCAAATATCACTTCGCAAATTCCACAAGAAGAGTCTTAGCGAAAGGCTTCTTGAGGAGAAAGCTATAACTCTGTGAGATGAATTAACAGGACACAAAGCACTTTCTCAGAAAGCTTCTTTCCAGTTTATAACGGAACATATTTCCTTATTCACCATAGTCCTCTATGGCCTTCTAAATACCACTTTCCAAATGACACAAGAACAGTTCTAGCGAAAGACTTCTTGAGGGGAAAGCTGTAACTCAGTGAGATGAATTAAGAGAACACAAAGCAGTTTCTCAGAGAGCTTCTTTCCAGTTTTCAACTGAAGATATTTCCTTTTTAACCATAGCCCTATGTGGGCTTCTAAATATCACTTTGCAAATTCCACAAGAACAGACTTAGTAAAGTTCTCCTTGAGGGGAAAGCTGTAACTCTTTGAGATGAATTAACAGAACACAAAGCAGTTTCTCAGAAAGCTTCTTTCCAGTTTTTAACGAAAGATATTTCCTTTTTCACCAAAGCCCTCTATGGGCTTCCAAATATCAGTTTGAAAATTCCACAAGAACAGTCTTAGCGAAAGGCTTCTTGAGGAAAAAGCTGTAAGTATGTGAAATGAATTAACAGAACACAGAGCAGTTTCTCAGAAAGCTTCTTTCCAGTTTTTAACGGAAGAGAATTCCTTTTTCACCATAGTCCTCTCTGGGCTTCCAAATATCACTTTGCAAATCCCACAAGAACAGTCTTAGCGAAAAGCTTCTTGAGGGGAAAGCTGTAACTCTGTGAGATGAATTAACAGAACAAAAAGCAGTTTCTCAGAAAGCTTCTTTCCAGTTTTTAACGGAGGATATTTCCTTTTTCACCATAGCCCTCTATGGGCTTCTAAATATCACGTTCTAAATTCCACAAGAAAAGTCTTAGCGAAAGACTTCTTGAGGGGAAAGCTATAGCTCTGTGAGATAAAGTAACAGAACACAAAGCTGTTTCTCAGAAAGCTTATTTTCAGTTTTTATCTTAGGTTATTTCCTTTTTCACTGTAGACCACTGTAGGCTTCAAATATCACTTTCCAAATTCCACAAGAACAGTCTTAGGGTAAGGCTTCTTGACGGGAAAGCTGTAACTCTGTGAGACGACTTAGCAGAACACAAGGCAGTTTCTCAGAAATCTTCGTTCCAGTTTTTAACGGCAGTTATTTCCTTTTTCACCATAGTCCTCTATGGGCTTCCAAATATCACTTTGCAAATTTCACAAGAACAGTCTTAATGAAAGGCTTCTTGGGGGAATGCTGTAACTCTGTGAGATGAATTAACAGAACACAATGCAGTTTCCCAGAAAGCTTCTTTCCACTTTTTAATCGAAGATATTTCCTTTTTTACCATAGCCCTCTATGGGCTTCCAAATATCACTTTGCAAATTCCACAAGAACAGTCTTAGCGAAAGGCTTCTTGAGGCGAAAGCTGTAACTCGGTGAGATGAATTAACAGAACACAAAGCAGTACCTCAGAAAGCTTCTTTACAGTTTTTTTTTTTTTTTTTTTTTTTTTTTGAGATGGAATCTCGCTCTGCCACCCAGGCTGGAGTACAGTGGTCGGATCTCAGCTCACTGCAAGCTCTGCCTCCCAGGTTCAGGCCATTCTCCTGCCTCAGCCTCCCGAGTAGCTGGGACTACAGGCGCCCGCCACCTCGCCCGGCTAGTTTTTTCGTATTTTTTAGTAGAGACGGGGTTTCACCGTGTCAGCCAGGATGGTCTCGATCTCCTGACCTCGTGATCCGCCCGTCTCGGCCTCCCAAAGTGCTGGGATTACAGGATTGAGCCACCGCGCCAGGCCTTCTTTACAGTTTTTAGCTGAAGATATTTCCTTTTTCACCATAGCCCTCTATTGGCTTGAAAATATCACTTTGCAAATTCCACAAGAATTGTCTTAACGAAAGGCTTCTTGAGGGGAAAGCTGTAACTCTGTGAGATGAATTAACAGAACACAAAGCAGTTTCTCAGAATGCTTCTTTCCAGTTTTTAACAGAAGATATTTCCTTTTTCACCAAAGCCCTCTATGGGCTTCCAAATATCACTTTGCAAATTCCTCAAGAACTGTCTTAGCGAAAGGCTTCTTGAGGGAAAAGCTGTAAGTCTGTGAAATGAAATAACAGAAAACAAAGCAGTTTCTCAGAAAGATTCTTTCCCGTTTTTAACTGAAGATATTTCCTTTTTCACCATAGCCCTCTCTGGACTTCCAAATATCACTTTGCAAATTCCACAAGAACCGTCTTAGCGAAAGACTTCTGGAGGGGAAGGCTGTAACTCTGTGAGATGCATTAACAAAACAGGAAGAAGTTTCTCAGAAAGCTTCTTTCCAGTTTTTAACGGAGGATATTTCCTTTCTCACCATAGCCCTCTATGGGCTTCTAAATATCACGTTCTAAATTCCACAAGAACAGTCTTACCGAAAGGATTCTTGAGGGGAAAGCTGTAACTCTGTGAGAATAAATGACAGAACACAAAGCAGTTTCTCAGAAAGCTTTTTTTGCAGTTTTTAACGGAAGATATTTCCTTTTTCACCACAGCCCTCTATGGGCTTCTAAATATCACTTTACAAATTCCACAAGAACAGTCTTAGAGAAAGGTTTTTTGGGGGAAAGCTGTAACTCTGTGAGATAAATTAACAGAACACAAAG
The DNA here is from genome assembly GCF_047675955.1 of Chlorocebus sabaeus. NCBI lineage: Eukaryota > Metazoa > Chordata > Mammalia > Primates > Cercopithecidae > Chlorocebus > Chlorocebus sabaeus. The sequence goes on from NW_027327731.1 coordinate 150,472, forward strand.
TAGTTTCTCAGAAATCTTCTTTCAAGTTTTTAATGGAAGATATTTCCTTTTTCATCATAGCCCTCTAGGGGGGCCAAATATCACCTTGAAAATTCCACAGGAACAAACTTAGTGAACGGCTTCTTGCGGGGAAAGCTATAACTCTGTGAGATTAATTAAGAGAACATAATGGAGTTTCTCAGAAAGCTTCTTTTCGGTTTTTATCTTAGAATATTTCCTTTTTGCCATAACCCTCTATGGGCTTCAAAAATCAATTTGCAAATTCCACAAGAACAGTCTTAGCGAAAGGCTCCTTGAGGAGAAAGCTGTAACTCTGTGAGATGAATTAACAGGACACAAATCACTTTCTCAGAAAGCTTCTTTCCAGTTTATAACGGAAAATATTTCTTTATTCACCATAGCCTTCTATGGCCTTCCTAATACCACTTTCGAAATGAAACAAGAACAGTCCTAGCGAAAGACTTCTTGAGGGGAAAGCTGTAACTCTGTGAGATGAATTAACAGAACACAAAGCAGTTTCTCAGAAAGCTTCTTTCCAGTTTTCAAATAAAGATATTTCCTTTTTAACCATAGCCCTATATGGGCTTCCAAAAATCACTTTGCAAATTCCACAAGAACAGACTTAGTAAAGGTCTTCTTGAGGGGAAAGCTGTAACTCTGTGAGATGAATTAACAGAACACAAAGCAGTTCCTCATAAAACTTCTTTCCAGTTTTTAACGGAACATGTTAACTTTTTCACCGAAGTCCTCTATGGGCTTCCAAATATCACATTGCAAATTCCACAGGAAGAGTCTTAGCGAAAGGCTTCTTGAGAAAAAAGCTGTAAGTATGTGAAATGAATTAACAGAACACAAAGCAGTTTCTCAGAAAGCTTCTTTCCAGTTTTTAACGGAAGAGAATTCCTTTTTCACCATAGCCCTCTCTGGTCTTCCGAATATCACTTTGCAAATCCCACATAAACAGTCTTAGCGAAAACTTCTTGAGGGGAAAGCTGTAACTCTGTGAGATGAATTAACAGAACTAAAAGCAGTTTCTCAGAAAGCTTCTTTCCAGTTTTTAACGGAGGATATTTCCTTTTTCATCATAGCCCTCTATGGGCTACTAAATATCACGTTCTATATTCCACAAGAACAGTCTTAGCGAAAGGCTTCTTGCGGGGAAAGCTATAACTCTGTGAGATGAATTAAGAGAACATAATGGAGTTTCTCAGAAAGCTTCTTTTCGGTTTTTATCTTAGAATATTTCCTTTTTGCCATACCCCTCTATGGGCTTCTAAAATCAATTTGCAAATTCCACAAGAACAGTCTTAGTGAAAGGCTTCTTGAGGAGAAAGCTGTAACTCTGTGAGATGAATTAACAGGACACAAAGCAGTTTCTCAGAAAGCTTCTTTCAGATTTTTAATGGAAGATATTACCTATTTCTCCAAAGCCCTCTACGGGTTTCCAAATGTCACTTTGCAAATTCCACAAGAACATTCTTAGGGAAAGGCTTCTTGAGGGGAAAGCTGTAACTCTGTGAGATGAATTAACAGAACACAAAGCAGTTTCTCAGAAAGCTTCTTTCCAGTTTTTAACGGAAGATATTTCCTTTTTCACCATAGCCCTCTAAGGTTTCTAAATATCACTTTCCAAATTCCACAAGAACAGTCTTAGCGAAAGGATTCTTGAGTGGAAAGCTGTAACTCGGTGAGATAAATTAATAGTACACAAAGCAGTTTCTCAGAAAGCTTCTTTCCAGTTTTTAACTGACGATATTTCACTTTTTACCATAGCCCACTATGAGCTTCCAAATATCACTTCGCAAATTCCACAAGAAGAGTCTTAGCGAAAGGCTTCTTGAGGAGAAAGCTGTAACTCTGTGAGATGAATTAACAGGACACAAAGCACTTTCTCAGAAAGCTTCTTTCCAGTTTATAACGGAACATATTTCCTTATTCACCATAGTCCTCTATGGCCTTCTAAATACCACTTTCCAAATGACACAAGAACAGTTCTAGCGAAAGACTTCTTGAGGGGAAAGCTGTAACTCAGTGAGATGAATTAAGAGAACACAAAGCAGTTTCTCAGAGAGCTTCTTTCCAGTTTTCAACTGAAGATATTTCCTTTTTAACCATAGCCCTATGTGGGCTTCTAAATATCACTTTGCAAATTCCACAAGAACAGACTTAGTAAAGTTCTCCTTGAGGGGAAAGCTGTAACTCTTTGAGATGAATTAAAAGAACACAAAGCAGTTTCTCAGAAAGCTTCTTTCCAGTTTTCAAATAAAGATATTTCCTTTTTAACCATAGCCCTATATGGGCTTCCAAAAATCACTTTGCAAATTCCACAAGAACAGACTTAGTAAAGGTCTTCTTGAGGGGAAAGCTGTAACTCTGTGAGATGAATTAACAGAACACAAAGCAGTTCCTCATAAAACTTCTTTCCAGTTTTTAACGGAAGATGTTAACTTTTTCACCGAAGTCCTCTATGGGCTTCCAAATATCACATTGCAAATTCCACAGGAAGAGTCTTAGCGAAAGGCTTCTTGAGGAAAAAGCTGTAAGTATGTGAAATGAATTAACAGAACCCAAAGCAGTTTCTCAGAAAGCTTCTTTCCAGTTTTTAACCGAAGAGAATTCCTTTTTCACCATAGCCCTCTCTGGTCTTCCAAATATCACTTTGCAAATCCCACATAAACAGTCTTAGCGAAAACTTCTTGAGGGGAAAGCTGTAACTCTGTGAGATGAATTAACAGAACTAAAAGCAGTTTCTCAGAAAGCTTCTTTCCAGTTTTTAACGGAGGATATTTCCTTTTTCACCATAGCCCTCTATGGGCTACTAAATATCACGTTCTATATTCCACAAGAACAGTCTTAGCGAAAGGCTTCTTGCGGGGAAAGCTATAACTCTGTGAGATGAATTAAGAGAACATAATGGAGTTTCTCAGAAAGCTTCTTTTCGGTTTTTATCTTAGAATATTTCCTTTTTGCCATAACCCTCTATGGGCTTCTAAAATCAATTTGAAAATTCCACAAGAACAGTCTTAGTGAAAGGCTTCTTGAGGAGAAAGCTGTAACTCTGTGAGATGTATTAACAGGACACAAAGCACTTTCTCAGAAAGCTTCTTTCCAGTTTATAACGGAAAATATTTCTTTATTCACCATAGCCTTCTATGGCCTTCTAAATACCACTTTCGAAATGAAACAAGAACAGTCCTAGTGAAAGACTTCTAGAGGGGAAACCTGTAACTCTGTGAGATGAATTAATGGAACACAAAGCAGTTTCTCAGAAAGCTTCTTTCCAGTTTTCAAATAAAGATATTTCCTTTTTAACCATAGCCCTATATGGGCTTCCAAAAATCACTTTGCAAATTCCACAAGAACAGACTTAGTAAAGGTCTTCTTGAGGGGAAAGCTGTAACTCTGTGAGATGAATTAACAGAACACAAAGCAGTTTCTGAGAAAGCTTCTTTTCAGTTTTTATCTTAGGATATTTCCTTTTTTACCGTAGACTTCTATGGGCTTCCAAATATCACTTTGCAAATACCACAAGAAGAGTCTTAGCAAAAGGCTTCTTGAGGGGAAAGCTGTAACTCTGTGAGATGAATTAACAGAACACAGAGCAGTTTCTCAGAAAGCTTCTTTCCAGTTTTTAACTAAAGATGTTTCCTTTTTCACCAAAGCCCTCTATGGGCTTCCAAATATCTCTTTGCTAATTCCACAAGAACAGTCTCAGCGAAAGGCTTCTTGAGGGGAAAGCTGTATTTCTGTGAGATGAATTAACAGAACACAAAGCAGTTTCTCAGAAAGTTCCTTCCAATTTTTAACGGAAGATATTTCCTTTTTCACCATAGCGCTCTATGGTCTTCTAAATATCACTTTCTAAGTCCCACAAGAACAGTCTTAGCGAAAGGCTTCTTGAGGGGAAAGCTGTAACTATGTGAGATGAATTAACAGAACGCAAAGCAGTTTCTCAGGAAGCTTCTTTCCAGTTTTTACTGAAGATGTTTCATTTTTCACCATAGAGGTCTATGAGCTTTCAAATATCACTTTGCAATTTCCACAACAACAGACTTATCGAAAGGCTTACTGAGGGGAAAGCTGTAATCAGAAAGCTTTTTTCGAGTTTTTAACAGAAGATATTTCCTTTTTCACCGTAGCCCTCCATGGGCTTCCAAATATCACATTGCAAATTCCACAAGGACAGTGTTAGCGAAAGACTTCTTGAGGGGAACGCTGTAAGTCTGTGAGATGAATTAACAGAACACAAAGCAGTTTCTCAGAAAGCTTCTTTTCAGTTTTCATCTCAGGATATTTCCTTTTTCACCATAGCCCTCTATGGGCTTCCAAATATCACCTTACAAATTCCACAAAACATTCTTAGCGAAAGGCTTCTTGAGGGGAAAGCTGTAATTCTGTGAAATGAATTAACAGGACACAAAGTAGTGTCTCAGAAAACTTCTTTCCAGTTTTTAACGGAAGATGTTTCCTTTTTCACCAAAGCCCTCTACGGGCTTCCAAATATCACTTTACCAATTCCACAAGAACAGACGTAGCAAAAGGCTTCTTGAGGGGAAAGCTGTAACTCGGTGAGATGTATTAACAGAACACACTGCAGTTTCTCAGAAAGCTTCTTTCCAGATTTTAACTGAAGATATTTCCTTTTTCACCATAGCCCTCTATGGGCTTCCAAATATCACTTTGCAAACTCCACAAGAATAGTCTTAGTGAACGGTTTCTGTAGGGGAAAGCTGTATATTTGTGAGTTAACTAACAGAATACAAAGCAGTTTCCCAGAAAGCTTCTTTACGGTTTTTGTCTTAGGATACTTCTATTTACTCCATAGCCCTCTAAGGGTTTCGAAATGTCACTTTGCATATTCCACAAGAACAGTCTTAGCGAAAGGCTTGTTGAGGAGAAAGCTGTAATTCTCTGAGATGAATTAACAGAACACAAAGCAGTTCCTCGGAAAGCTTCATTTCAGTTTTTATCTTAGGATATTTCCTTTTTCACCATAGCTCTCTATGGGCTTCCAAATATCACTTTGCAAATTCCACAATAACAGTCTTATCGAAAGTCTTTTGAGAAGTAAGCTGTAACTCTGTGAGATGAATTAACAGAACACAAAACAGTTTCTCTGAAAGATTCTTTTCAATTTTTAACGGGAGAAGTTTCCTTTTTCACCATAACCCTCTATGGGCTTCCAAGTATCACTTTGCACATTCCACAAGAACAGCCTTAGCGAAAGGCCTCTTGAGGGGAAAGCTGTAGCTCTGTGAGATGAATTAACAGAACACAAAGCAGTCTCTCAGAAACCTTGTTTCCAGTTTTTAACTGGAGATATTTCCTTTTTCACCGTAGCCCTCTATGGGCTTCCAAATATCACTTTGCAAATTCCACAAGAATTGTCTTAACGAAAGGCTTCTTGAGGGGAAAGCTGTAACTCTGTGAGATGAATTAACAGAACACAAAGCAGTTTCTCAGAATGCTTCTTTCCAGTTTTTAACAGAAGATATTTCCTTTTTCACCAAAGCCCTCTATGGGCTTCCAAATATCACTTTGCAAATTCCTCAAGAACTGTCTTAGCGAAAGGCTTCTTGAGGGAAAAGCTGTAAGTCTGTGAAATGAAATAACAGAAAACAAAGCAGTTTCTCAGAAAGATTCTTTCCCGTTTTTAACTGAAGATATTTCCTTTTTCACCATAGCCCTCTCTGGACTTCCAAATATCACTTTGCAAATTCCACAAGAACCGTCTTAGCGAAAGACTTCTCGAGGGGAAGGCTGTAACTCTGTGAGATGCATTAACAAAACAGGAAGAAGTTTCTCAGAAAGCTTCTTTCCAGTTTTTAACGGAGGATATTTCCTTTCTCACCATAGCCCTCTATGGGCTTCTAAATATCACGTTCTAAATTCCACAAGAACAGTCTTACCGAAAGGATTCTTGAGGGGAAAGCTGTAACTCTGTGAGAATAAATGACAGAACACAAAGCAGTTTCTCAGAAAGCTATTTTTGCAGTTTTTAACGGAAGATATTTCCTTTTTCACCACAGCCCTCTATGGGCTTCTAAATATCACTTTACAAATTCCACAAGAACAGTCTTAGAGAAAGGTTTTTTTGGGGAAAGCTGTAACTCTGTGAGATAAATTAACAGAACACAAAGTAGTTTCTCAGAAATCTTCTTTCAAGTTTTTAATGGAAGATATTTCCTTTTTCATCATAGCCCTCTAGGGGGGCCAAATATCACCTTGAAAATTCCACAGGAACAAACTTAGTGAACGGCTTCTTGCGGGGAAAGCTATAACTCTGTGAGATGAATTAAGAGAACATAATGGAGTTTCTCAGAAAGCTTCTTTTCGGTTTTTATCTTAGAATATTTCCTTTTTGCCATAACCCTCTATGGGCTTCAAAAATCAATTTGCAAATTCCACAAGAACAGTCTTAGCGAAAGGCTCCTTGAGGAGAAAGCTGTAACTCTGTGAGATGAATTAACAGGACACAAATCACTTTCTCAGAAAGCTTCTTTCCAGTTTATAACGGAAAATATTTCTTTATTCACCATAGCCTTCTATGGCCTTCCTAATACCACTTTCGAAATGAAACAAGAACAGTCCTAGCGAAAGACTTCTTGAGGGGAAAGCTGTAACTCTGTGAGATGAATTAACAGAACACAAAGCAGTTTCTCAGAAAGCTTCTTTCCAGTTTTCAAATAAAGATATTTCCTTTTTAACCATAGCCTTATATGGGCTTCCAAAAATCACTTTGCAAATTCCACAAGAACAGACTTAGTAAAGGTCTTCTTGAGGGGAAAGCTGTAACTCTGTGAGATGAATTAACAGAACACAAAGCAGTTCCTCATAAAACTTCTTTCCAGTTTTTAACGGAAGATGTTAACTTTTTCACCGAAGTCCTCTATGGGCTTCCAAATATCACATTGTAATTTCCACAGGAAGAGTCTTAGCGAAAGGCTTCTTGAGGAAAAAGCTGTAAGTATGTGAAATGAATTAACAGAACACGAAGCAGTTTCTCAGAAAGCTTCTTTCCAGTTTTTAACGGAAGAGAATTCCTTTTTCACCATAGCCCTCTCTGGTCTTCCAAATATCACTTTGCAAATCCCACATAAACAGTCTTAGCGAAAACTTCTTGAGGGGAAAGCTGTAACTCTGTGAGATGAATTAACAGAACTAAAAGCAGTTTCTCAGAAACCTTCTTTCCAGTTTTTAACGGAGGATAATTCCTTTTTCACCATAGCCCTCTATGGGCTACTAAATATCACGTTCTATATTCCACAAGAACAGTCTTAGCGAAAGGCTTCTTGCGGGGAAAGCTATAACTCTGTGAGATGAATTAAGAGAACATAATGGAGTTTCTCAGAAAGCTTCTTTTCGGTTTTTATCTTAGAATATTTCCTTTTTGCCATACCCCTCTATGGGCTTCTAAAATCAATTTGCAAATTCCACAAGAACAGTCTTAGTGAAAGGCTTCTTGAGGAGAAAGCTGTAACTCTGTGAGATGAATTAACAGGACACAAAGCAGTTTCTCAGAAAGCTTCTTTCAGATTTTTAATGGAAGATATTACCTATTTCTCCAAAGCCCTCTACGGGTTTCCAAATGTCACTTTGCAAATTCCACAAGAACAGTCTTAGGGAAAGGCTTCTTGAGGGGAAAGCTGTAACTCTTTGAGATGAATTCACAGAACACAAAGCAGTTTCTCAGAAAGCTTCTTTCCAGTTTTTAACGGAAGATATTTCCTTTTTCACCATAGCCCTCTAAGGTTTCTAAATATCACTTTCCAAATTCCACAAGAACAGTCTTAGCGAAAGGATTCTTGAGTGGAAAGCTGTAACTCAGTGAGATAAATTAATAGTACACAAAGCAGTTTCTCAGAAAGCTTCTTTCCAGTTTTTAACTGACGATATTTCATTTTTTACCATAGCCCACTATGAGCTTCCAAATATCACTTCGCAAATTCCACAAGAAGAGTCTTAGCGAAAGGCTTCTTGAGGAGAAAGCTGTAACTCTGTGAGATGAATTAACAGGACACAAAGCACTTTCTCAGAAAGCTTCTTTCCAGTTTATAACGGAACATATTTCCTTATTCACCATAGTCCTCTATGGCCTTCTAAATACCACTTTCCAAATGACACAAGAACAGTTCTAGCGAAAGACTTCTTGAGGGGAAAGCTGTAACTCAGTGAGATGAATTAAGAGAACACAAAGCAGTTTCTCAGAGAGCTTCTTTCCAGTTTTCAACTGAAGATATTTCCTTTTTAACCATAGCCCTATGTGGGCTTCTAAATATCACTTTGCAAATTCCACAAGAACAGACTTAGTAAAGTTCTCCTTGAGGGGAAAGCTGTAACTCTTTGAGATGAATTAACAGAACACAAAGCAGTTTCTCAGAAAGCTTCTTTCCAGTTTTTAACGAAAGATATTTCCTTTTTCACCAAAGCCCTCTATGGGCTTCCAAGTATCACTTTGCACATTCCACAAGAACAGCCTTAGCGAAAGGCCTCTTGAGGGGAAAGCTGTAGCTCTGTGAGATGAATTAACAGAACACAAAGCAGTCTCTCAGAAACCTTGTTTCCAGTTTTTAACTGGAGATATTTCCTTTTTCACCGTAGCCCTCTATGGGCTTCCAAATATCACTTTGCAAATTCCACAAGAATTGTCTTAACGAAAGGCTTCTTGAGGGGAAAGCTGTAACTCTGTGAGATGAATTAACAGAACACAAAGCAGTTTCTCAGAATGCTTCTTTCCAGTTTTTAACAGAAGATATTTCCTTTTTCACCAAAGCCCTCTATGGGCTTCCAAATATCACTTTGCAAATTCCTCAAGAACTGTCTTAGCGAAAGGCTTCTTGAGGGAAAAGCTGTAAGTCTGTGAAATGAAATAACAGAAAACAAAGCAGTTTCTCAGAAAGATTCTTTCCCGTTTTTAACTGAAGATATTTCCTTTTTCACCATAGCCCTCTCTGGACTTCCAAATATCACTTTGCAAATTCCACAAGAACCGTCTTAGCGAAAGACTTCTCGAGGGGAAGGCTGTAACTCTGTGAGATGCATTAACAAAACAGGAAGAAGTTTCTCAGAAAGCTTCTTTCCAGTTTTTAACGGAGGATATTTCCTTTCTCACCATAGCCCTCTATGGGCTTCTAAATATCACGTTCTAAATTCCACAAGAACAGTCTTACCGAAAGGATTCTTGAGGGGAAAGCTGTAACTCTGTGAGAATAAATGACAGAACACAAAGCAGTTTCTCAGAAAGCTATTTTTGCAGTTTTTAACGGAAGATATTTCCTTTTTCACCACAGCCCTCTATGGGCTTCTAAATATCACTTTACAAATTCCACAAGAACAGTCTTAGAGAAAGGTTTTTTTGGGGAAAGCTGTAACTCTGTGAGATAAATTAACAGAACACAAAGTAGTTTCTCAGAAATCTTCTTTCAAGTTTTTAATGGAAGATATTTCCTTTTTCATCATAGCCCTCTAGGGGGGCCAAATATCACCTTGAAAATTCCACAGGAACAAACTTAGTGAACGGCTTCTTGCGGGGAAAGCTATAACTCTGTGAGATGAATTAAGAGAACATAATGGAGTTTCTCAGAAAGCTTCTTTTCGGTTTTTATCTTAGAATATTTCCTTTTTGCCATAACCCTCTATGGGCTTCAAAAATCAATTTGCAAATTCCACAAGAACAGTCTTAGCGAAAGGCTCCTTGAGGAGAAAGCTGTAACTCTGTGAGATGAATTAACAGGACACAAATCACTTTCTCAGAAAGCTTCTTTCCAGTTTATAACGGAAAATATTTCTTTATTCACCATAGCCTTCTATGGCCTTCCTAATACCACTTTCGAAATGAAACAAGAACAGTCCTAGCGAAAGACTTCTTGAGGGGAAAGCTGTAACTCTGTGAGATGAATTAACAGAACACAAAGCAGTTTCTCAGAAAGCTTCTTTCCAGTTTTCAAATAAAGATATTTCCTTTTTAACCATAGCCTTATATGGGCTTCCAAAAATCACTTTGCAAATTCCACAAGAACAGACTTAGTAAAGGTCTTCTTGAGGGGAAAGCTGTAACTCTGTGAGATGAATTAACAGAACACAAAGCAGTTCCTCATAAAACTTCTTTCCAGTTTTTAACGGAACATGTTAACTTTTTCACCGAAGTCCTCTATGGGCTTCCAAATATCACATTGTAAATTCCACAGGAAGAGTCTTAGCGAAAGGCTTCTTGAGGAAAAAGCTGTAAGTATGTGAAATGAATTAACAGAACACAAAGCAGTTTCTCAGAAAGCTTCTTTCCAGTTTTTAACGGAAGAGAATTCCTTTTTCACCATAGCCCTCTCTGGTCTTCCGAATATCACTTTGCAAATCCCACATAAACAGTCTTAGCGAAAACTTCTTGAGGGGAAAGCTGTAACTCTGTGAGATGAATTAACAGAACTAAAAGCAGTTTCTCAGAAACCTTCTTTCCAGTTTTTAACGGAGGATATTTCCTTTTTCACCATAGCCCTCTATGGGCTACTAAATATCACGTTCTATATTCCACAAGAACAGTCTTAGCGAAAGGCTTCTTGCGGGGAAAGCTATAACTCTGTGAGATGAATTAAGAGAACATAATGGAGTTTCTCAGAAAGCTTCTTTTCGGTTTTTATCTTAGAATATTTCCTTTTTGCCATACCCCTCTATGGGCTTCTAAAATCAATTTGCAAATTCCACAAGAACAGTCTTAGTGAAAGGCTTCTTGAGGAGAAAGCTGTAACTCTGTGAGATGAATTAACAGGACACAAAGCAGTTTCTCAGAAAGCTTCTTTCAGATTTTTAATGGAAGATATTACCTATTTCTCCAAAGCCCTCTACGGGTTTCCAAATGTCACTTTGCAAATTCCACAAGAACAGTCTTAGGGAAAGGCTTCTTGAGGGGAAAGCTGTAACTCTGTGAGATGAATTAACAGAACACAAAGCAGTTTCTCAGAAAGCTTCTTTCCAGTTTTTAACGGAAGATATTTCCTTTTTCACCATAGCCCTCTAAGGTTTCTAAATATCACTTTCCAAATTCCACAAGAACAGTCTTAGCGAAAGGATTCTTGAGTGGAAAGCTGTAACTCAGTGAGATAAATTAATAGTACACAAAGCAGTTTCTCAGAAAGCTTCTTTCCAGTTTTTAACTGACGATATTTCATTTTTTACCATAGCCCACTATGAGCTTCCAAATATCACTTCGCAAATTCCACAAGAAGAGTCTTAGCGAAAGGCTTCTTGAGGAGAAAGCTGTAACTCTGTGAGATGAATTAACAGGACACAAAGCACTTTCTCAGAAAGCTTCTTTCCAGTTTATAACGGAACATATTTCCTTATTCACCATAGTCCTCTATGGCCTTCTAAATACCACTTTCCAAATGACACAAGAACAGTTCTAGCGAAAGACTTCTTGAGGGGAAAGCTGTAACTCAGTGAGATGAATTAAGAGAACACAAAGCAGTTTCTCAGAGAGCTTCTTTCCAGTTTTCAACTGAAGATATTTCCTTTTTAACCATAGCCCTATGTGGGCTTCTAAATATCACTTTGCAAATTCCACAAGAACAGACTTAGTAAAGTTCTCCTTGAGGGGAAAGCTGTAACTCTTTGAGATGAATTAACAGAACACAAAGCAGTTTCTCAGAAAGCTTCTTTCCAGTTTTTAACGAAAGATATTTCCTTTTTCACCAAAGCCCTCTATGGGCTTCCAAATATCAGTTTGAAAATTCCACAAGAACAGTCTTAGCGAAAGGCTTCTTGAGGAAAAAGCTGTAAGTATGTGAAATGAATTAACAGAACACAGAGCAGTTTCTCAGAAAGCTTCTTTCCAGTTTTTAACGGAAGAGAATTCCTTTTTCACCATAGTCCTCTCTGGGCTTCCAAATATCACTTTGCAAATCCCACAAGAACAGTCTTAGCGAAAAGCTTCTTGAGGGGAAAGCTGTAACTCTGTGAGATGAATTAACAGAACAAAAAGCAGTTTCTCAGAAAGCTTCTTTCCAGTTTTTAACGGAGGATATTTCCTTTTTCACCATAGCCCTCTATGGGCTTCTAAATATCACGTTCTAAATTCCACAAGAAAAGTCTTAGCGAAAGACTTCTTGAGGGGAAAGCTATAGCTCTGTGAGATAAAGTAACAGAACACAAAGCTGTTTCTCAGAAAGCTTATTTTCAGTTTTTATCTTAGGTTATTTCCTTTTTCACTGTAGACCACTGTAGGCTTCAAATATCACTTTCCAAATTCCACAAGAACAGTCTTAGGGTAAGGCTTCTTGACGGGAAAGCTGTAACTCTGTGAGACGACTTAGCAGAACACAAGGCAGTTTCTCAGAAATCTTCGTTCCAGTTTTTAACGGCAGTTATTTCCTTTTTCACCATAGTCCTCTATGGGCTTCCAAATATCACTTTGCAAATTTCACAAGAACAGTCTTAATGAAAGGCTTCTTGGGGGAATGCTGTAACTCTGTGAGATGAATTAACAGAACACAATGCAGTTTCCCAGAAAGCTTCTTTCCACTTTTTAATCGAAGATATTTCCTTTTTTACCATAGCCCTCTATGGGCTTCCAAATATCACTTTGCAAATTCCACAAGAACAGTCTTAGCGAAAGGCTTCTTGAGGCGAAAGCTGTAACTCGGTGAGATGAATTAACAGAACACAAAGCAGTACCTCAGAAAGCTTCTTTACAGTTTTTTTTTTTTTTTTTTTTTTTTTTTTTTTTTTTTTTGAGATGGAATCTCGCTCTGCCACCCAGGCTGGAGTACAGTGGTCGGATCTCAGCTCACTGCAAGCTCTGCCTCCCAGGTTCAGGCCATTCTCCTGCCTCAGCCTCCCGAGTAGCTGGGACTACAGGCGCCCGCCACCTCGCCCGGCTAGTTTTTTCGTATTTTTTAGTAGAGACGGGGTTTCACCGTGTCAGCCAGGATGGTCTCGATCTCCTGACCTCGTGATCCGCCCGTCTCGGCCTCCCAAAGTGCTGGGATTACAGGATTGAGCCACCGCGCCAGGCCTTCTTTACAGTTTTTAGCTGAAGATATTTCCTTTTTCACCATAGCCCTCTATTGGCTTGAAAATATCACTTTGCAAATTCCACAAGAATTGTCTTAACGAAAGGCTTCTTGAGGGGAAAGCTGTAACTCTGTGAGATGAATTAACAGAACACAAAGCAGTTTCTCAGAATGCTTCTTTCCAGTTTTTAACAGAAGATATTTCCTTTTTCACCAAAGCCCTCTATGGGCTTCCAAATATCACTTTGCAAATTCCTCAAGAACTGTCTTAGCGAAAGGCTTCTTGAGGGAAAAGCTGTAAGTCTGTGAAATGAAATAACAGAAAACAAAGCAGTTTCTCAGAAAGATTCTTTCCCGTTTTTAACTGAAGATATTTCCTTTTTCACCATAGCCCTCTCTGGACTTCCAAATATCACTTTGCAAATTCCACAAGAACCGTCTTAGCGAAAGACTTCTCGAGGGGAAGGCTGTAACTCTGTGAGATGCATTAACAAAACAGGAAGAAGTTTCTCAGAAAGCTTCTTTCCAGTTTTTAACGGAGGATATTTCCTTTCTCACCATAGCCCTCTATGGGCTTCTAAATATCACGTTCTAAATTCCACAAGAACAGTCTTACCGAAAGGATTCTTGAGGGGAAAGCTGTAACTCTGTGAGAATAAATGACAGAACACAAAGCAGTTTCTCAGAAAGCTTTTTTTGCAGTTTTTAACGGAAGATATTTCCTTTTTCACCACAGCCCTCTATGGGCTTCTAAATATCACTTTACAAATTCCACAAGAACAGTCTTAGAGAAAGGTTTTTTGGGGGAAAGCTGTAACTCTGTGAGATAAATTAACAGAACACAAAGTAGTTTCTCAGAAATCTTCTTTCAAGTTTTTAATGGAAGATATTTCCTTTTTCATCATAGCCCTCTAGGGGGGCCAAATATCACCTTGAAAATTCCACAGGAACAAACCTAGTGAACGGCTTCTTGCGGGGAAAGCTATAACTCTGTGAGATTAATTAAGAGAACATAATGGAGTTTCTCAGAAAGCTTCTTTTCGGTTTTTATCTTAGAATATTTCCTTTTTGCCATAACCCTCTATGGGCTTCAAAAATCAATTTGCAAATTCCACAAGAACAGTCTTAGCGAAAGGCTCCTTGAGGAGAAAGCTGTAACTCTGTGAGATGAATTAACAGGACACAAATCACTTTCTCAGAAAGCTTCTTTCCAGTTTATAACGGAAAATATTTCTTTATTCACCATAGCCTTCTATGGCCTTCCTAATACCACTTTCGAAATGAAACAAGAACAGTCCTAGCGAAAGACTTCTTGAGGGGAAAGCTGTAACTCTGTGAGATGAATTAACAGAACACAAAGCAGTTTCTCAGAAAGCTTCTTTCCAGTTTTCAAATAAAGATATTTCCTTTTTAACCATAGCCCTATATGGGCTTCCAAAAATCACTTTGCAAATTCCACAAGAACAGACTTAGTAAAGGTCTTCTTGAGGGGAAAGCTGTAACTCTGTGAGATGAATTAACAGAACACAAAGCAGTTCCTCATAAAACTTCTTTCCAGTTTTTAACGGAAGATGTTAACTTTTTCACCGAAGTCCTCTATGGGCTTCCAAATATCACATTGCAAATTCCACAGGAAGAGTCTTAGCGAAAGGCTTCTTGAGGAAAAAGCTGTAAGTATGTGAAATGAATTAACAGAACACAAAGCAGTTTCTCAGAAAGCTTCTTTCCAGTTTTTAACGGAAGAGAATTCCTTTTTCACCATAGCCCTCTCTGGTCTTCCAAATATCACTTTGCAAATCCCACATAAACAGTCTTAGCGAAAACTTCTTGAGGGGAAAGCTGTAACTCTGTGAGATGAATTAACAGAACTAAAAGCAGTTTCTCAGAAAGCTTCTTTCCAGTTTTTAACGGAGGATATTTCCTTTTTCACCATAGCCCTCTATGGGCTACTAAATATCACGTTCTATATTCCACAAGAACAGTCTTAGCGAAAGGCTTCTTGCGGGGAAAGCTATAACTCTGTGAGATGAATTAAGAGAACATAATGGAGTTTCTCAGAAAGCTTCTTTTCGGTTTTTATCTTAGAATATTTCCTTTTTGCCATACCCCTCTATGGGCTTCTAAAATCAATTTGCAAATTCCACAAGAACAGTCTTAGTGAAAGGCTTCTTGAGGAGAAAGCTGTAACTCTGTGAGATGAATTAACAGGACACAAAGCACTTTCTCAGAAAGCTTCTTTCCAGTTTATAACGGAAAATATTTCTTTATTCACCATAGCCTTCTATGGCCTTCTAAATACCACTTTCGAAATGAAACAAGAACAGTCCTAGTGAAAGACTTCTTGAGGGGAAACCTGTAACTCTGTGAGATGAATTAATGGAACACAAAGCAGTTTCTCAGAAAGCTTCTTTCCAGTTTTCAAATAAAGATATTTCCTTTTTAACCATAGCCCTATATGGGCTTCCAAAAATCACTTTGCAAATTCCACAAGAACAGACTTAGTAAAGGTCTTCTTGAGGGGAAAGCTGTAACTCTGTGAGATGAATTAACAGAACACAAAGCAGTTTCTCATAAAACTTCTTTCCAGTTTTTAACGGAAGATGTTAACTTTTTCACCAAAGTCCTCTATGGGCTTCCAAATATCACTTTGCTAATTCCACAAGAACAGTCTCAGCGAAAGGCTTCTTGAGGAAAAAGCTGTAAGTATGTGAAATGAATTAACAGAACACAAAGCAGTTTCTCAGAAAGCTTCTTTCCAGTTTTTAACGGAAGAGAATTCCTTTTTCACCATAGCCCTCTCTGGTCTTCCAAATATCACTTTGCAAATCCCACATAAACAGTCTTAGCGAAAACTTCTTGAGGGGAAAGCTGTAACTCTGTGAGATAATATAACAGAACACAAAGCAGTTTCTCAGAAATCTTCTTTCAGATTTTTAATGGAAGATATTACCTATTTCTCCAAAGCCCTCTACGGGTTTCCAAATGTCACTTTGCAAATTCCACAAGAACAGTCTTAGGGAAAGGCTTCTTGAGGGGAAAGCTGTAACTCTGTGAGATGAATTAACAGGACACAAAGCACTTTCTCAGAAAGCTTCTTTCCAGTTTATAACGGAACATATTTCCTTATTCACCATAGTCCTCTGTGGCCTTCTAAATACCACTTTCCAAATGACACAAGAACAGTTCTAGCGAAAGACTTCTTGAGGGGAAAGCTGTAACTCAGTGAGATGAATTAAGAGAACACAAAGCAGTTTCTCAGAGAGCTTCTTTCCAGTTTTCAACTGAAGATATTTCCTTTTTAACCATAGCCCTATGTGGGCTTCTAAATATCACTTTGCAAATTCCACAAGAACAGACTTAGTAAAGTTCTCCTTGAGGGGAAAGCTGTAACTCTTTGAGATGAATTAACAGAACACAAAGCAGTTTCTCAGAAAGCTTCTTTCCAGTTTTTAACGAACGATATTTCCTTTTTCACCAAAGCCCTCTATGGGCTTCCAAATATCACTTTGCTAATTCCACAAGAACAGTCTCAGCGAAAGGCTTCTTGAGGAAAAAGCTGTAAGTATGTGAAATGAATTAACAGAACACAAAGCAGTTTCTCAGAAAGCTTCTTTCCAGTTTTTAACGGAAGAGAATTCCTTTTTCACCATAGCCCTCTCTGGTCTTCCAAATATCACTTTGCAAATCCCACATAAACAGTCTTAGCGAAAACTTCTTGAGGGGAAAGCTGTAACTCTGTGAGATAAAATAACAGAACACAAAGCAGTTTCTCAGAAATCTTCTTTCAGATTTTTAATGGAAGATATTACCTATTTCTCCAAAGCCCTCTACGGGTTTCCAAATGTCACTTTGCAAATTCCACAAGAACAGTCTTAGGGAAAGGCTTCTTGAGGGGAAAGCTGTAACTCTGTGAGATGAATTAACAGGACACAAAGCACTTTCTCAGAAAGCTTCTTTCCAGTTTATAACGGAACATATTTCCTTATTCACCATAGTCCTCTGTGGCCTTCTAAACACCACTTTCCAAATGACACAAGAACAGTTCTAGCGAAAGACTTCTTGAGGGGAAAGCTGTAACTCAGTGAGATGAATTAAGAGAACACAAAGCAGTTTCTCAGAGAGCTTCTTTCCAGTTTTCAACTGAAGATATTTCCTTTTTAACCATAGCCCTATGTGGGCTTCTAAATATCACTTTGCAAATTCCACAAGAACAGACTTAGTAAAGTTCTCCTTGAGGGGAAAGCTGTAACTCTTTGAGATGAATTAACAGAACACAAAGCAGTTTCTCAGAAAGCTTCTTTCCAGTTTTTAACGAACGATATTTCCTTTTTCACCAAAGCCCTCTATGGGCTTCCAAATATCACTTTGCTAATTCCACAAGAACAGTCTCAGCGAAAGGCTTCTTGAGGAAAAAGCTGTAAGTATGTGAAATGAATTAACAGAACACAAAGCAGTTTCTCACAAAGCTTCTTTCCAGTTTTTAACGGAAGAGAATTCCTTTTTCACCATAGCCCTCTCTGGTCTTCCAAATATCACTTTGCAAATCCCACATAAACAGTCTTAGCGAAAACTTCTTGAGGGGAAAGCTGTAACTCTGTGAGATAAAATAACAGAACACAAAGCAGTTTCTCAGAAAGCTTCTTTCAGATTTTTAATGGAAGATATTACCTATTTCTCCAAAGCCCTCTACGGGTTTCCAAATGTCACTTTGCAAATTCCACAAGAACAGTCTTAGGGAAAGGCTTCTTGAGGGGAAAGCTGTAACTCTGTGAGATGAATTAACAGAACACAAAGCAGTTTCTCAGAAAGCTTCTTTCCAGTTTTTAACGGAAGATATTTCCTTTTTCACCATAGCCCTCTAAGGTTTCTAAATATCACTTTCCAAATTCCACAAGAACAGTCTTAGCGAAAGGATTCTTGAGTGGAAAGCTGTAACTCGGTGAGATAAATTAATAGTACACAAAGCAGTTTCTCAGAAAGCTTCTTTCCAGTTTTTAACTGACGATACTTCATTTTTTACCATAGCCCACTATGAGCTTCCAAATATCACTTCGCAAATTCCACAAGAAGAGTCTTAGCGAAAGGCTTCTTGAGGAGAAAGCTGTAACTCTGTGAGATGAATTAACAGGACACAAAGCACTTTCTCAGAAAGCTTCTTTCCAGTTTATAACGGAACATATTTCCTTATTCACCATAGTCCTCTATGGCCTTCTAAATACCACTTTCCAAATGACACAAGAACAGTTCTAGCGAAAGACTTCTTGAGGGGAAAGCTGTAACTCAGTGAGATGAATTAAGAGAACACAAAGCAGTTTCTCAGAGAGCTTCTTTCCAGTTTTCAACTGAAGATATTTCCTTTTTAACCATAGCCCTATGTGGGCTTCTAAATATCACTTTGCAAATTCCACAAGAACAGACTTAGTAAAGTTCTCCTTGAGGGGAAAGCTGTAACTCTTTGAGATGAATTAACAGAACACAAAGCAGTTTCTCAGAAAGCTTCTTTCCAGTTTTCAAATAAAGATATTTCCTTTTTCACCAAAGCCCTCTATGGGCTTCCAAATATCAGTTTGAAAATTCCACAAGAACAGTCTTAGCGAAAGGCTTCTTGAGGAAAAAGCTGTAAGTATGTGAAATGAATTAACAGAACACAGAGCAGTTTCTCAGAAAGCTTCTTTCCAGTTTTTAACGGAAGAGAATTCCTTTTTCACCATAGTCCTCTCTGGGCTTCCAAATATCACTTTGCAAATCCCACAAGAACAGTCTTAGCGAAAAGCTTCTTGAGGGGAAAGCTGTAACTCTGTGAGATGAATTAACAGAACAAAAAGCAGTTTCTCAGAAAGCTTCTTTCCAGTTTTTAACGGAGGATATTTCCTTTTTCACCATAGCCCTCTATGGGCTTCTAAATATCACGTTCTAAATTCCACAAGAAAAGTCTTAGCGAAAGACTTCTTGAGGGGAAAGCTATAGCTCTGTGAGATAAAGTAACAGAACACAAAGCTGTTTCTCAGAAAGCTTATTTTCAGTTTTTATCTTAGGTTATTTCCTTTTTCACTGTAGACCACTGTAGGCTTCAAATATCACTTTCCAAATTCCACAAGAACAGTCTTAGGGTAAGGCTTCTTGACGGGAAAGCTGTAACTCTGTGAGACGACTTAGCAGAACACAAGGCAGTTTCTCAGAAATCTTCGTTCCAGTTTTTAACGGCAGTTATTTCCTTTTTCACCATAGTCCTCTATGGGCTTCCAAATATCACTTTGCAAATTTCACAAGAACAGTCTTAATGAAAGGCTTCTTGGGGGAATGCTGTAACTCTGTGAGATGAATTAACAGAACACAATGCAGTTTCCCAGAAAGCTTCTTTCCACTTTTTAATCGAAGATATTTCCTTTTTTACCATAGCCCTCTATGGGCTTCCAAATATCACTTTGCAAATTCCACAAGAACAGTCTTAGCGAAAGGCTTCTTGAGGCGAAAGCTGTAACTCGGTGAGATGAATTAACAGAACACAAAGCAGTACCTCAGAAAGCTTCTTTACAGTTTTTTTTTTTTTTTTTTTTTTTTTTTTGAGATGGAATCTCGCTCTGCCACCCAGGCTGGAGTACAGTGGTCGGATCTCAGCTCACTGCAAGCTCTGCCTCCCAGGTTCAGGCCATTCTCCTGCCTCAGCCTCCCGAGTAGCTGGGACTACAGGCGCCCGCCACCTCGCCCGGCTAGTTTTTTCGTATTTTTTAGTAGAGACGGGGTTTCACCGTGTCAGCCAGGATGGTCTCGATCTCCTGACCTCGTGATCCGCCCGTCTCGGCCTCCCAAAGTGCTGGGATTACAGGATTGAGCCACCGCGCCAGGCCTTCTTTACAGTTTTTAGCTGAAGATATTTCCTTTTTCACCATAGCCCTCTATTGGCTTGAAAATATCACTTTGCAAATTCCACAAGAATTGTCTTAACGAAAGGCTTCTTGAGGGGAAAGCTGTAACTCTGTGAGATGAATTAACAGAACACAAAGCAGTTTCTCAGAATGCTTCTTTCCAGTTTTTAACAGAAGATATTTCCTTTTTCACCAAAGCCCTCTATGGGCTTCCAAATATCACTTTGCAAATTCCTCAAGAACTGTCTTAGCGAAAGGCTTCTTGAGGGAAAAGCTGTAAGTCTGTGAAATGAAATAACAGAAAACAAAGCAGTTTCTCAGAAAGATTCTTTCCCGTTTTTAACTGAAGATATTTCCTTTTTCACCATAGCCCTCTCTGGACTTCCAAATATCACTTTGCAAATTCCACAAGAACCGTCTTAGCGAAAGACTTCTCGAGGGGAAGGCTGTAACTCTGTGAGATGCATTAACAAAACAGGAAGAAGTTTCTCAGAAAGCTTCTTTCCAGTTTTTAACGGAGGATATTTCCTTTCTCACCATAGCCCTCTATGGGCTTCTAAATATCACGTTCTAAATTCCACAAGAACAGTCTTACCGAAAGGATTCTTGAGGGGAAAGCTGTAACTCTGTGAGAATAAATGACAGAACACAAAGCAGTTTCTCAGAAAGCTTTTTTTGCAGTTTTTAACGGAAGATATTTCCTTTTTCACCACAGCCCTCTATGGGCTTCTAAATATCACTTTACAAATTCCACAAGAACAGTCTTAGAGAAAGGTTTTTTGGGGGAAAGCTGTAACTCTGTGAGATAAATTAACAGAACACAAAGTAGTTTCTCAGAAATCTTCTTTCAAGTTTTTAATGGAAGATATTTCCTTTTTCATCATAGCCCTCTAGGGGGGCCAAATATCACCTTGAAAATTCCACAGGAACAAACTTAGTGAACGGCTTCTTGCGGGGAAAGCTATAACTCTGTGAGATTAATTAAGAGAACATAATGGAGTTTCTCAGAAAGCTTCTTTTCGGTTTTTATCTTAGAATATTTCCTTTTTGCCATAACCCTCTATGGGCTTCAAAAATCAATTTGCAAATTCCACAAGAACAGTCTTAGCGAAAGGCTCCTTGAGGAGAAAGCTGTAACTCTGTGAGATGAATTAACAGGACACAAATCACTTTCTCAGAAAGCTTCTTTCCAGTTTATAACGGAAAATATTTCTTTATTCACCATAGCCTTCTATGGCCTTCCTAATACCACTTTCGAAATGAAACAAGAACAGTCCTAGCGAAAGACTTCTTGAGGGGAAAGCTGTAACTCTGTGAGATGAATTAACAGAACACAAAGCAGTTTCTCAGAAAGCTTCTTTCCAGTTTTCAAATAAAGATATTTCCTTTTTAACCATAGCCCTATATGGGCTTCCAAAAATCACTTTGCAAATTCCACAAGAACAGACTTAGTAAAGGTCTTCTTGAGGGGAAAGCTGTAACTCTGTGAGATGAATTAACAGAACACAAAGCAGTTCCTCATAAAACTTCTTTCCAGTTTTTAACGGAACATGTTAACTTTTTCACCGAAGTCCTCTATGGGCTTCCAAATATCACTTTGCAAATTCCACAGGAAGAGTCTTAGCGAAAGGCTTCTTGAGGAAAAAGCTGTAAGTATGTGAAATGAATTAACAGAACACAAAGCAGTTTCTCAGAAAGCTTCTTTCCAGTTTTTAACGGAAGAGAATTCCTTTTTCACCATAGCCCTCTCTGGTCTTCCAAATATCACTTTGCAAATCCCACATAAACAGTCTTAGCGAAAACTTCTTGAGGGGAAAGCTGTAACTCTGTGAGATGAATTAACAGAACTAAAAGCAGTTTCTCAGAAAGCTTCTTTCCAGTTTTTAACGGAGGATATTTCCTTTTTCACCATAGCCCTCTATGGGCTACTAAATATCACGTTCTATATTCCACAAGAACAGTCTTAGCGAAAGGCTTCTTGCGGGGAAAGCTATAACTCTGTGAGATGAATTAAGAGAACATAATGGAGTTTCTCAGAAAGCTTCTTTTCGGTTTTTATCTTAGAATATTTCCTTTTTGCCATACCCCTCTATGGGCTTCTAAAATCAATTTGCAAATTCCACAAGAACAGTCTTAGTGAAAGGCTTCTTGAGGAGAAAGCTGTAACTCTGTGAGATGAATTAACAGGACACAAATCACTTTCTCAGAAAGCTTCTTTCCAGTTTATAACGGAAAATATTTCTTTATTCACCATAGCCTTCTATGGCCTTCTAAATACCACTTTCGAAATGAAACAAGAACAGTCCTAGTGAAAGACTTCTTGAGGGGAAACCTGTAACTCTGTGAGATGAATTAATGGAACACAAAGCAGTTTCTCAGAAAGCTTCTTTCCAGTTTTCAAATAAAGATATTTCCTTTTTAACCATAGCCCTATATGGGCTTCCAAAAATCACTTTGCAAATTCCACAAGAACAGACTTAGTAAAGGTCTTCTTGAGGGGAAAGCTGTAACTCTGTGAGATGAATTAACAGAACACAAAGCAGTTTCTCATAAAACTTCTTTCCAGTTTTTAACGGAAGATGTTAACTTTTTCACCAAAGTCCTCTATGGGCTTCCAAATATCACTTTGCTAATTCCACAAGAACAGTCTCAGCGAAAGGCTTCTTGAGGAAAAAGCTGTAAGTATGTGAAATGAATTAACAGAACACAAAGCAGTTTCTCAGGAAGCTTCTTTCCAGTTTTTAACGGAAGAGAATTCCTTTTTCACCATAGCCCTCTCTGGTCTTCCAAATATCACTTTGCAAATCCCACATAAACAGTCTTAGCGAAAACTTCTTGAGGGGAAAGCTGTAACTCTGTGAGATAAAATAACAGAACACAAAGCAGTTTCTCAGAAAGCTTCTTTCAGATTTTTAATGGAAGATATTACCTATTTCTCCAAAGCCCTCTACGGGTTTCCAAATGTCACTTTGCAAATTCCACAAGAACAGTCTTAGGGAAAGGCTTCTTGAGGGGAAAGCTGTAACTCTGTGAGATGAATTAACAGAACACAAAGCAGTTTCTCAGAAAGCTTCTTTCCAGTTTTTAACGGAAGATATTTCCTTTTTCACCATAGCCCTCTAAGGTTTCTAAATATCACTTTCCAAATTCCACAAGAACAGTCTTAGCGAAAGGATTCTTGAGTGGAAAGCTGTAACTCGGTGAGATAAATTAATAGTACACAAAGCAGTTTCTCAGAAAGCTTCTTTCCAGTTTTTAACTGACGATATTTCATTTTTTACCATAGCCCACTATGAGCTTCCAAATATCACTTCGCAAATTCCACAAGAAGAGTCTTAGCGAAAGGCTTCTTGAGGAGAAAGCTGTAACTCTGTGAGATGAATCAACAGGACACAAAGCACTTTCTCAGAAAGCTTCTTTCCAGTTTATAACGGAACATATTTCCTTATTCACCATAGTCCTCTATGGCCTTCTAAATACCACTTTCCAAATGACACAAGAACAGTTCTAGCGAAAGACTTCTTGAGGGGAAAGCTGTAACTCAGTGAGATGAATTAAGAGAACACAAAGCAGTTTCTCAGAGAGCTTCTTTCCACTTTTCAACTGAAGATATTTCCTTTTTAACCATAGCCCTATGTGGGCTTCTAAATATCACTTTGCAAATTCCACAAGAACAGACTTAGTAAAGTTCTCCTTGAGGGGAAAGCTGTAACTCTTTGAGATGAATTAACAGAACACAAAGCAGTTTCTCAGAAAGCTTCTTTCCAGTTTTTAACGAAAGATATTTCCTTTTTCACCAAAGCCCTCTATGGGCTTCCAAATATCAGTTTGAAAATTCCACAAGAACAGTCTTAGCGAAAGGTTTCTTGAGGGGAAAGCTGTAACTCAGTGAGATGAATTAACAGAACACAAGGCAGTTTCTCAGAAAGCTTCTTTCCAGTTTTTAACGGAAGATATTTCCTTTTTCACCATAGCCCTCTATGGTCTCCGAAATATAACATTGCAAATTTCACAAGAACAGTCTTAGTCAACGGCCTCTTGAGGGGAAAGCTGTAACTCTGTGAGATGAAGTAACAGAACACAAAGCAGTTTCTCAGACAGCTTTTTTTCGGTTTTTATGTTAGTATATTGCCATTTGCACCGTTGCACTCTATGGGCGTCGAAATGTCACTTTGCAAATTCCACAAGAATAGACTTAGTGAAAGGCTTCTTGAGGGGAAAGCTGTAACTCTGCTAGATGAATTAACAGAACACAAAGCAGTTTCTCAGAAAGCTTCTTTCAAGCAGTTAACTGAAGATATATCCATTTTCACCATAGCCCTTACGAGAATCCAAATATCACTTAGCAAATTCCACAAGAACAGCCTTAGCGAAAGGCGTCTTGAGGGGAACACTGTAACTCTGAGATGAATTAACAGAACACAAAGCAGTTTCTCAGAAAGCTTCTTTACAGTTTTTAACTGAAGATGTTTCCTTTTACACAATAGCCCCCTATGGGCTTCCAAATATCACTTTGCAAATTCCACAAGAACAGTCTTAGCGAAAGTCTTCATGAGGGGAAAGCTGTATCTCGGTGAGATGAATTAACAGAACACAAAGCAGTTTCTTAGAAAGCTTCTTTAGAGTTGTTAACGGAAGATTGTTCCTTTTTCACCAGAGCCCTCTATGGACTTCCAAATATCACCTTGCAAATTCCACAAGAACAGTCTTAGCGAATGGTTTCTTGAGGGTAAATCTCTAACTCTGTGAGATGAATTAACAGAATACAAAGCTGTTTCTGAGAAAGCTTCTTTTTGGCTTTTCTCTTAGGATATTTCCATTTTCACCATAGCCCTCTATGGGATTTCAAATATCACCTTGCAAATTCCACAAGAAGAGTCTTAGCGAAAGGCTTCTTGAGGGAAAAGCAGTAACTCTGTGAGATGAATTAACAGAACACAAAGCAGTATCTCAGAAAGCTTCTTTCCAGTTTTTAACGGAAGATATTTCCTTTTTCACCGTAGCACTCTACGGTCTCCCAAATATAACATTGCAAATTTCACAAGAACAGACTTAGTCAACGGCCTCTTGAGAGGAAATCTATAACTCTTTGAGATGAATTAACAGAACACAAAGCAGTTTCTCAGACAGATTCTTTTCAGTATTTATCTTAGGATATTGCCATTTTCACCATAGCCCTTAGGAGCTTCCAAATATCACTTAGCAAATTCCACAAGAACAGCCTGAGCGAAAGGCTTCTTGAGGCGAAAGTTGGAACTCTGTGACATGAATTAACAGAACACAAAGCAGTTTCTCAGAAAGATTCTTTACAGTAGTTAACGGAAGATAGTTCCTTTTTCAACATAGTCCTCTATGGATTCCAAATATCACCTTTCAAATACCACAAGAACAGTCTTAACGAATGGTTTCTTGAGGAGAATGCTGTAACTCTGTGAGATGAATTAACAGACCACAAAGCAGTTTTTCAGTAAGATTCTTTCCAGTGTTTAACGGAAAATGTTTCTTTTTTCACCATACCCCTCTATGGGCTTCCAAATATCACTTTGCAAATTCTACAAGAGCAGTCTTAGGGAAAGGCTTCTTAAAGGGAAAGCTGTAACTCTGTGAGATGAAGTAACAGAATACAAAGCCGTTTCTCAGCAAGCTTCTTTCCACTTTTTAACGGAAGATATTTCCTTTTTCACCGTAGCCCTCTACAGGCCAAAAAAATCACTTTGCAAATTCCACAAGAACAGCCTTAGCGAAAGGATTTTTGAGGGGAAAGCTGTAACTCTGTGAGATCAATTATCAGAACACAAAGCAGCTTCTCAGAAAGCTTCTTTTCAGTTTTTATCTTAGGATATTTCCTTTTTCACCAGAGCCCTCTATGGGCTTCCAAATATCAATTTGCAAGTTCCACAAGAAGAGTCTTAATGAGAGTCTTCTTGAGGGGAAAGCTGTAACTCTGTGAGGTGAATTAACAGAACACAAGGCAGTTTCTCAGAAAGCTTCTTTCCAGTTTTTAACGGAAGATACTTCCTTTTTCACCATTGCTCTCTATAAGCTTCCAAATATCGCTTTGCAAATTCCACAAGAACAGTCTCTGCGAAGGGCTTCTTGAGGGGAAAGCTGTAATATGGTGAGATGTATTCACAGAACACACGGCAGTTTCTCAGGAAGCTTCTTTCCAGTTTTTAACGGAAGATATTTCCTTTTTCACAATAGCCCACTATGGGCTTCCAAATATCACTTTGCAAATTTCAAAAGAACAGTCTTAGGGAATGGCTTCTTTAGGGGAAAACTGTAACTCTGTGAGATGAACTAAGAGAACACAATGCAGTTTCTCAGAAAGCATCTTTTCAGTTTTTTTCTTGGGATATTTCCTTTTTCGTCAAAGCCCTCTATGGGCTTCCAATATCACTGCAAATTCCACAAGAACAGTCTCAGTGAACGGTTTCTTGAGGGGAAAGCTGTAACTCTGTGAGATAATTTAACCGAACACAAAGCAGTTTCTCAGAAAGCTTCTTTTCAGTTTTTATCTTAAGACATTTCCTTTTTCAACAAAGCCCTCTATGGGCTTCCAAATAACACTTTGCAAATTAGACAAGAACAGTCTTAGCGAAAGGCTTCTGGAGGGGAAAGCTGTAACTTTGTGAGATGAATTAACAGAACACAAAGCAGTCTCTCAGAAAGCTTCTTTTCAGTTTTCAACTGAAGATATTTTCTTTTTCACCATGGCACATTATGGGCTTCCAAATATCACTTTGCAAATTCCACAAGAACAGTCTTTGCCAAAGGCTTCTTGAGGGGAAAAGTCTAACACAGTGTGATGAATAAACAGAACACAAAGCAGTCTCTCAGAAAGTTTCTTTCCCATTTTTCACTGAAGATATTTCCTTTTTCACAATAGCCCTCTATGGGCTTCCAAGTATCACTTTGCAAATCCCACAAGAAGAGCCTTAGAGAATGTCTTCTTGAGGGGAAAGCTGTAACTCCGTGAGATGAAATAACAGAACACAAGTCAGTTTCTCATAAAGCTTCTTTCCAGTTTTAAATGGAAAATATTTCCTTTTCCACAATAGCCCTCTATGGGCTTCCTAATATCACTTTCCAATTTTCACAAGAACAGTCTTAGTGAACGGATTCTTGAGTGGAAAGCTGTAACTCTGAGAGATGAATTAACAGAACACAAGGCAAATTTCACAAGAACAGTCTTAGTGAACGGCTTCTTGAAGGGGCAAGCTGTAAATCTGTTAGATGAACTAACAGAACAAAAAGAAGTTTCTCAGAAAGCTTCTTTTCAGTTTTTATCTTAAGATATTTCCTTTTTCACCAAAGCCCTCTATGGGCTTCTAAATATCACTTCCCAAATTGAACAAGAACAGTCTTAGCGAAAGGCTTCTTGTAGGGAAAGCTGTAACTCTGGGAGATGAATTAAAGGAACACAAAGCCGTTTCGCAGAAAGCTTCTTTCCAGTTTTTAACTGAAGATATTTCCTTTTTCATCATAGACCTCTATGGGCTTTCAAATATCACTTTGCAAATTCCACAAGAACATTCTTAGCGAAAGGATTCTTGAGGGGAAAGGTGTAACTCTGTGAGATGAATTAACAGAACACAAAGCACTTTCTCAGAAAGCTTCTTTCCAGTTTTTAACGGAAGATATTTTTTTTTCACCAAAGCCCCCTATGGGCTTCCAAATATCACTTTGTAAATTCCACATGAACAGACTTTGCGAAAGGCTTCTTGAAGGGAATGCTGTAACCCTGTTAGATGAGTTAACAGAACACAAAGCAGTTTCTCTGAAAGCTTCTTTCCAGTTTTTACCGGAAGATATATCCTTTTTTACCATATCCCTCTATGGACTTCCAAATATCACTTTCCAAATTACAAAAGAATATTCTTAGCGAAAGGTTTCTTGTGGAGAACGCAGTAACTCTGTGAGATGAATTAACAGAACACAAATCAGTTTCTCAGAAACCTTCTTTCAAGTTTTTAAAGGAAGATATTTCGTTTTTCACCATAGCCCTCTATGGGCTTCCAAATAACACTTTGCTAATTCCACAAGAACAGTCTCAGCGAAAGGCTTCTTGAGGGGAAAGCTGTAACTCTGTGAGATGAATTAACAGAACACAAAACAGTTTCTCAGAAATCTTCTTTCCATTTTTTAACTGAAGATATTTCCTTTTCCACCACAGCCCTCTAAGGACGTCCAAATATCACTTTGGAAATTGCACAAGAACAGAATTAGCGACAGACTTCTTGTGGAGAAAGCTGTAACTCTGTGAGATGAATTAACAGAACACAAAGCCGTTTCTCAGAAAGCTTCTTTCCTGTTTTTAACAGAAGATGTTCCCTTTTTCACCATAGCCCTCTATGGGCTTCCAAATATCACTTTGCAAATTCCACAAGAACAGTCTTAGCGAAAGGCTTCTTGAGGGGAAAGCTGTATCTCTGTGAGATGAATTAACAGAACACAAAGCAGTTTCTGAGAAAGCTTCTTTTCAGTTTTTATCTTAAGATATTTCCTTTTTCACCAAAGCCCTCTATGGGCTTCTAAATATCACTTCCCAAATTGAACAAGAACAGTCTTAGCGAAAGGCTTCTTGTAGGGAAAGCTGTAACTCTGGGAGATGAATTAAAGGAACACAAAGCCGTTTCGCAGAAAGCTTCTTTCCAGTTTTTAACTGAAGATATTTCCTTTTTCATCATAGACCTCTATGGGCTTTCAAATATCACTTTGCAAATTCCACAAGAACAGTCTTAGTGAAAGGATTCTTGAGGGGAGAGGTGTAACTCTGTGAGATGAATTAACAGAACACAAAGCACTTTCTCAGAAAGCTTTTTTCCAGTTTTTAACGGGAAGATATTTTTTTTTCACCAAAGCCCCCTATGGGCTTCCAAATATCACTTTGTAAATTCCACATGAACAGACTTTGCGAAAGGCTTCTTGAAGGGAATGCTGTAACCCTGTTAGATGAGTTAACAGAACACAAAGCAGTTTCTCTGAAAGCTTCTTTCCAGTTTTTACGGGAAGATATATCCTTTTTTACCATATCCCTCTATGGACTTCCAAATATCACTTTCCAAATTACAAAAGAATATTCTTAGCGAAAGGTTTCTTGTGGAGAACGCAGTAACTCTGTGAGATGAATTAACAGAACACAAATCAGTTTCTCAGAAACCTTCTTTCAAGTTTTTAAAGGAAGATATTTCCTTTTTCACCATAGCCCTCTAAGGGCTTCCAAATATCACTTTGCAAATTCCACAAGAAGAGTCTTAGCGACAGGCTTCTTGAGGGGAAAGCTGTAACTCTGTGAGATGAAGTGACAGAACACAAAGCAGTTTCTCAGAAAGCTTCTTTCCATTTCTTAACGGAAGACATTTCCTTTTTCACCATAGCACTCTATGGACTTCCAAATATCACTTTGCAAAGACCACAAGAAAAGTCTTCGTGAACGGCTTCTTGAAGGTAAAGCAGTAGCTCTGTGAGATGAATTATCACATCACAAAGCAGTTTCTCAGAAAACTTCTTTCCAGTTTTTAACGGAAGATATTTCCTTTTTCACATTAGCCCTCTATGGGCTTATAAATATCACTTTGCAAATTACACAAGAAGAGTCTCAGCGAAAGGCTTCTGGAGGGGAAAGGTGTAACACTGTGAGATGAATTAACAGAACACAAAGCAGCATCTCAGAAAGCTTCTTTCCAATTTTTAACTGAAGATATATTTTTTTTCACCCTAGACCTCTATGGGATTCCAAATATCACTTTGCAAATTCCACAAGAACAGTCTTAGCGAAAGTCTTCTTGAGGGGAAAGCTGTAATCAGAGAGCTTCTTTCGAGTTTTTAACTGAAGATATTTCCTTTTTCACCATATCCCTCTATGTACTTCCAAATATCACTTTGCAAATTCACAAGAACAGTCTTAGCGAATGGCTTCTTGAGGGGAACGGTGTAACTCTGTGAGATGAATTAACAGAACACAAAGCAGTTTCTCAGAGAGTTTCTTCCCAGTTTTTAAGTGAAGATATTTCCTTTTACACCATAGCCCTCGATGGGCTTCCAAATACAACTTTGCAAATTCCACAAGAACAGCATTAGCAAAAGGCTTCTTGAGGTGAAAGCTAGTACTCTGTGAGATGAATTAACAGAACACAAAGCAGTTTCTCAGAGAGTTTCTTCCCAGTTTTTAAGTGAAGATATTTCCTTTTACACCATAGCCCTCGATGGGCTTCCAAATACAACTTTGCAAATTCCACAAGAACAGCATTATCAAAAGGCTTCTTGAGGTGAAAGCTAGTACTCTGTGAAATGAATTAGCAGAACACAAAGCAGTTTCTCAGAAAACTTCTTTTCAGTTTTTATCTTAGGATATTTCCTTTTTCACCATAGCCTTCTAAGAGCTTCTAAATATTACTTTTCCTATTCCACAAAAAGAGTCTTAGTGAAAGTCTTATTGAAGGGAAAGCTGTAAGACTGAGATGAATTAACAGAACACAAAGAAGTTTCTCAGAAAGCTTCTTTCCTGTTTTTAACGGAAGATATTTCCTTTTCAACCATAGCCCTCTATGGGCTTCCAAATATCACTTTGCAAATTCCCTAAGAACAGTCTTAGCGAAAATCTTCTTCAGGGGGAAGCTGTAACTCTATGGGAAGAATTAACAGAACACAAAGCAGTTCCTCAGAAAGCTTCTTTCCAGTTTTTAACGGAAGATATATCCTTTTTCACCATAGCCCACTAAGGGCTTCCAAATATCACTTCTAAAATTCCACAATAACAGACTTAGCGAAAGGCTTCTTGAGGTGAAAGCAGTGACTCTGTAAGATGAATTAACAGAACAGAAAGCAGTTTCTCAGAAAGCTTCTTTCCAGTTTTTAACGGAAGATATTTCCTTTTTAACCATAGTCCTCTATGGACTTCCAAATATCACTTTGCATATTCCACAAGAACAGTCTTCGCGAAAGGCTTCTTGAGCGTAAAGATGTAACTCTGTGAGATGAATTAACAGAGCACAAAGCAGTTTCTTAGAAAGCTTCTTTCCAGTTTTTAACAGAAGATATTTCCTTTTTCCCCATAGCCCTCTATGGGCTTCCAAAAATCACATTGCAAATTCCACATGAACAGACTTTGCGAAAGGCTTCTTGTTGGCAAAGCTGTAACTCTGTTAGATGAGTTAACAGAACACAAAGCAGTTTCTCTGAAAGCTTCTTTCCAGTTTTTACCGGAAGATATATCCTTTTCTACCATATCCCTCTATGGACTTCCAAATATCACTTTGCAAATTCCAAAAGAACAGTCTTAGTGAAGGGCTTCTTGATGTGAAAGCAGTGACTCTGTAAGATGAATAAACAGAACAGAAAGCAGTTTCTCATAAAGCTTCTTTCCAGTTTTTAACGGAAGATATTTCCCTTTTCACCATAGACCTCTATGGGCTTCCAAATATCACTTTGCCAATACCACAAGAAGAGTCTTAGTGAAAGGCTTTTTGAAGGGAAAGCTGTAACTCTGTGAGATGAATTAACAGAACACAAAGCAGTTTCTCAGAAAGTTTCTTTGCAGATTTTAACGGAAGATATTTCCTTTTTCACCATAGCCCTCAATGGGCTTCCAAATATCACTTTGCCTATTCCACAAGAACAGTCTCAGCGAAAGGCTTCTTGAGGGGAAATCTGTAACTTTGTGAGATGAATTAACAGAACACAAAGTAGATTTAAGGAAAGCCTCTTTGCAGTTTTTAACGGAAGATATTTCCTTTTTCACCATAACCCTCTATAGGCTTACAAATATCACTATGCAAATTCCACAAGCACAGTCTTACCGAAAGGCTTCCTGAGGGTAAACTGTACCTCTGTGAGATGAATTAACACAACACAAAGCAGTTTCTCAGACAGCTTCTTTCCAGTTTTTAACGGAAGATATTGCCTTTTTCACCATATATCTCTAAGGGTTTCGAAATATCACTTTGCAAATTACACAAGAACAGTCTTCTCGAATGACTTCTTGAAGGGAATGCTGTAACTCTGTGAGATGAATTAACAGAACACAAAGCAGTTTCTCAGAAAGCTTCCTTTCAGTTTTTAACTTCGGATGTTTCCTTTTTCATCGTAGCACTCCATGGGCTTACAAATATCACTTTCCAAATTCCACAAGAACAGTCTTAGCGAAGGGTTCTTGAGGGGAAACCTGAAAATCTGTGAAATGAATTAAGAGAACACAAAGCAGTTTCTCAGAAAGCTTCTTTCCAGTTTTTAACTGAAGATATTCCTTTTTAACTAAAGCCCTCTATGGGCTTCCAAATATCACTTTCAAAATTCCACAAGAACAGTCTTAGCGAAAGGCTTCTTGAGGGGAAAGCTGGAACTCTGTGAGATGAATTCGCAGAATACAAAGCAGTTTCTCAGAAAGTTTCTATCCCGTTTTTAACGGAAGATATTTCCTTTTTCACCATAGCGCTCTAAGGGCTTACAAGTATCACTTTACACATCACACAAGAACAGTCTTAGCGAAAGGTTTCTTGAGGGGAAAGCTGTAACTCTGTGAGATGAATTAACAGAACACAAAGCAGTTTCTCAGACAGCTTCTTTCCAGTTTTTAACTGAAGATATTTTCTTTTACACCATAGCCCTCTATGGGCTTCCGAATATCACTTTGCAAATTCCCCAACAGCAGCCTTAGCGAAAGGCTTCTTGAGGGGAAATCAGTAACTCTGTGAGATGAATTGATAGAACACAAAGCTGTTCCGCAGAATGCATCTTTCCAGTTTTTAACGGAAGATATTTCCTTTTTCACCGTAGCCCTCTATGGGCTTCCAAATATCACTTTGCAAATTCCACAAGAACAGTCTTAGTGAAAGGCTTCTTCAGGGGAAAGCTGTAACACTGTGAGATGAATTAACAGAGCAAAAAACACTTTCTCAGACAGCTTCTTTCCAGTTTTTAACTGAAGATATTTCCTTTTTCACCATAGGCCTCTATGGTATTCCAAATATAACTTTGCAAGTTCTGAAAGAGCAACCTTAGCGAAAGGCTTCTTTAAGGAATGCTGTAAGTCTGTGAGATGAATTCAGAGAACACAAAGCAGTTTCTCAGAAAGTTTCTTTCCAGTTTTTAACGGAAGATATTTCCATTTTCACCGTAGCCCTCTATGGGCTTCCAAATATCACTTTGCAAATTCCAAAGGAACAGTCTCAGCGAAACGCTTCTTGAGGGGAAAGCAGTAACACTGAGTGATGAATTAACAGAACACAAAGCAGTTTCTCAGAAAGTTTCTTTGCAGATTTTAACGGAAGATATTTCCTTTTTAACCATAGCCCTCAAAGGGCTTCCAAATATCACTTTGCCAATTCCACAAGAAGAGTCTCAGCGAAAGGCTTCTTGAGGGGAAATCTGTAGCGTTGTGAGATGAATTAACAGAACACAAAGTAGTTTTAAGGAAAGCCTCTTTGCAGTTTTTCACGGAAGATATTTCCTTTTTCACGATAGCCATCTATGGGCTTACAAATATCACTATGCAAATTCCACAAGAACAGTCTTACCGAAAGGTTTCTTGAGGGTAAACTGTACCTCTGTGAGATGAATTAACACAACACAAAGCAGTTTCTCAGACAGCTTCTTTCCAGTTTTTAACGAAAGATATTGCCTTTTTCACGACATATCTCTAAGGGGTTTGAAATATCACTTTGCAAATTACACAAGAATAGTCTTCACGAATGGCTTCTTGAAGGGAATGTTGTAACTCTGTGAGATGAATTAACAGAACACAAAGCAGTTTCTCAGAAAGCTTCCTTTCAGTTTTTAACTTAGGATGTTTCATTTTTCATCGTAGCACTCTATGGGCTTCCAAATATCTCTTTCCAAATTCCACAAGAACAGTCTTAGCGAAAGGCTTCTTGAGGGGAAACCTGTAAATCTTTGAAATGAATTAAGAGAACACAAAGCAGTTTCTCAGAAAGCTTCTTTCCAGTTTTTAACGGAAGATATTTCCTTTTCCACCATATCCCTCTAAGGGCTTACAAATATCACTTTGTAAATTCCACAAGAACAGCCTAGCGAAAGGATTCGTGAAGGTAAAGCTGTAACTCTGTGAGATGAATTAACAGAAAACAAAGCAGTGTCTCAGAAAGCTTCTTTCCAGTTTTGAACGGAAGATATTTCCTTTTTCACCATAGCCCTCTAAGGGCTTACAAATATCACTTTGCTAATTCCTCAAGAACAGTCTTAGCGAAAGGCTTCTTGAGGTCAAGGCTGTAACTCAGTGAGATGAATTAACAGAACACAAATCAGTTTCTTAGACAGCTTTTTTCCAGTTTTTAATGACGATATTTCCTTTTTCACCAAAGCCCTCTAAGGGCTTCAGAAAATCACTTTGCAAATTCCACAAGAACAGCCTCAGCGAAAGGCTTCTTGAGGGGAAAGCTGTAACTCTGTGAGGTGAATTAACAGAACACAAAGCCATTTCTCAGACAATTTCTTTCCAGTTTTTAACTGAAGATATTACATTTTTCACCAGAGCCCACTATGGGCTTCCAAATATCACTTTGCAAATTCCACAAGAACCGCCTTAGCGAAAGGCTTCCTGAGGGGAAAGCTGTAACACTGTGAGATGAATTAACAGAACACAAAGCAGTTTCTTAGAAAGATTCTTTCCAGTTTTTAACGGAAGATATTTCCTTTTTCACCACAGATTTCTGTGGGCTTCAAAATATCATTTTGCAAATTCCACAAGTACAGTCTTAGTGAAAGGCTTCTTGAAGGGAAAGCAGTAACTCTGTGAGGTGAATTAACAGAACACAAAGCAGTTTCTCAGAAAGCTTCTTTCCAGTTTTTAACGGAAGGTATTTCCTTTTTCTCCGTAGCCCTCTATGGGCTTCCAAATATCACTTTGCAAATTCCACAAGAACAGACTTAGCGGAAGGCTTCTTGAAGGGAAAGCTGTAACTCAGTGAGGTGAATTAACAGAACACAAAGCAGTTTCTCAGACAGCTTCTTTCCAGTTTTTAACGGAAGATATTTCCTTTTTCACCATAGCTCTCTATGGGCTTCCAAATATCACTTTGCAAATTCCACAAGAACAGTCTTAGCGAAACGCTTCTTGAGGGGAAAGCTCTAAGTCTTTGAGATGAATTAAGAGAAAACAAAGTAGTTTCCCAGAAAACTTCTTTCCAGTTTTTAACAGAAGATATTTCCTTTTTCACCATAGCCATCTATGGTCTTCCAAATATTACTTTGCAAATTCCAAAGGAACAGTCTCAGCGAAACGCTTTTTTAGGGGAAAGCAGTAACTCTGAGGATGAATTAACAGAACACAAAGCAGTTTCTCAGAAAGTTTCTTTGCAGATTTTAACGGAAGATATTTCCTTTTTCACCATAGCCCTCAATGGGCTTCCAAATATCACTTTGCCAATTCCACAAGAACAGTCTCAGCGAAAGGCTCTTGAGGGGAAATCTGTAACTTTGTGAGATGAATTAACAGAACACAAAGTAGTTTTAAGGAAAGCCTCTTTGCAGTTTTTAACGGAAGCTATTTCCTTTTTCACCATAGCCCTCTATGGGCTTACAAATATCACTATGCAAATTCCACAAGAACAGTCTTACCGAAAGTCTTCCTGAGGTAAACTGTACCTCTGTGAGATGAATTAACACAACACAAAGCAGTTTCTCAGACAGCTTCTTTCCAGTTTTTAACTGAAGATATTTCCTTTATCACCATAGCCCTCTGTGGGCTTCCAAATATCACTTTGTGAATTCCACAAGAACAGCCTTTGCGAAAGTCTTCTTGAAGGGAAAGCTGTAATGCTGTGAGATGAATTAACAGAACACAAAGCAGTTTCTCAGAAAGCTTCTTTCCAGTTTTTAACAGAAGATAATGCCTTTTTCCCATATTCCTCTATGGGTTTCAAAATATCACTTTTCCAATTCCACAAGAGCAGTCTCAGCGAAAGGCTTCTTGAGGGGAATGCTGTAACTCTGTGAGATGAATTAAGAGAACACAAGGCAATTTCTCAGAAAGCTTCTTTCCAGTTTTTAACGGAAGATATTTCCTTTTTCACCACAGCCCTCTGCGGGTTCCAAATATCACTTTGCAAATTCCACAATCTTAGCGAAAGGCATTTTGAGGGGAAAGCTGTAACTCTGTGAGATGAATTAACAGAAAGCAAAGCAGTTTCTCAGAAAGCTTCTTTCCAGTTTTTAACGGAAGATATTTCCTTTTTCACCATCGCCCTCTACGGGCTTACAAATATCACTTTGCAAATTCCACAAGAACAGTCTTAGCGAAAGGCTTCTTGATGGGAAAACTGTAATTCTGTGAGTTGAATTTACAGAACACAAAGCAGTTTCTCAGAAAACTTCTTTCCAGTTTTTAACTGAAGATACTTCCTTTTTCACTATAGCACTCTAAGGGCTTCCGAATATCACTTTGCAAATTCCACAAGAACATCCTTAGCGAAAAGTTTCTTGAGGGGAAAGCTGTAACTCTGTGAGATGAATTAACAGAAGACAAAGCAGTTTCTCAGACAGCTTCTCTCCTGTTTTTACCTGAAGATATTTTCTTTTTCTCCATAGCCCTCTATGGGCTTCCAAATATCACTTTGCAAATTCCACAAGAACAGCCTTAGTGAAAGGCTTCTTGAAGGTAAAGCTGTAACTCTGTGAGATGAATTAACAGAACCCAAAGCAGTTTCTCAGAAAGCTTCTTTACAGTTTTTAACGGAAGATATTTCCTTTTTCACCAAAGCCCTCTAGGGTATTCCAATTATCACCTTGCCAATTCCACAAGAACAGTCTTAGCAAAAGGCTTCTTGAAAGCAAAGCAGTAACTCTGTGAGGTGAATTAACAGAACATAAAGCAGTTTCTCAGAAAGCTTCTTTCCAGTTTTTAACGGAAGATATTTCCTTTTTCACCATAGCCCTTTATGGGCTTACAATTATCACTTTGCAAATTCCATAAGAACAGTCTTAACGAAAGGATTCTTGAGGGGAAATCTGAAACTCTGTGAGATTAATTAACAGAACACAAAGCAGTTTCTCAGACAGCTTCTTTCCAGATTTTACCTGAAGATATACCTTTTTCACCATAGCCCTCTAGGGGCTGCCGAATATCACTTTGCAAATTGCTCAAGAACAGTCTTAGCGAAAGGCTCCTTGAGGGGAAAGCTGGAACTCTGTGAGATGAATTCACAGAACACAAAGCAGTCTCTCAGAAAGCTTCTTTCCCGTTTTTAACAGAAGATATTTCCTTTTTCACCATAACCCTCTAATGGCCTAGAAGTATCACTTTACAAATCCCACAAGAGCAGTCATAGGGAAAGGCTTCTTGAGGGCAAAACTGTAACTCTGTGAGATGAATTAACAGAACACAAAGCTGTTTCTCAGACAACTTCTTTCCAGTTTTTAACAGAAGATATTTCCTTTTTCACCACAGCCCTCTATGGGCTTCCGAGTATCACTTTGCAAATTCCGCAACAACAGCCTTAACGAAAGGCTTCTTGAGCGGAAAGCTGTAACTCTGTGAGGTGAATTAACAGAACACAAAGCCGTTTCTCAGATAGCTTCTTTCCAATTTTTAACTGAAGAGATTCCTTTTTCACCATAGCCCACTAAGGGCTTCCGAATATCACCTTGCCAATTCCAAAAGGACAGAAATAGCTAAAGGCTTCTTCAGGGGAAAGCTGTAACTCTGTGCGATGAATTAACACAGCACAAAGCAGTTTCTCAGACTGCTTCTTTCCAGTTTTTAACTGAAGATATTTCCTTTTTCACCATAGCCCTCTATGGGCTTCCAAATATCACTTTGTAAATTCCACAAGAACAGCCGTAGCGAAAGGCTTCGTGAAGGGAAAGCAGCAACTCTGTTAGATGAATTAACAGAAAACAAAGCAGTTTCTCAGAAAACTTCTTTCGCGTTTTTAACGGAAGGTATTTCCTTTTCCACCATAGCTCTCTAAGGCCTTACAAATATCACTTTGCAAATTCCGCAAGAACAGACTTTGTGAAAGGCTTCCTGAGAGGAAAGCAGTAACTCTGTGAGATGAATTAACAGAACACAAAGCAGTTTCTCAAAAAGATTCTTTCCAGTTTTTTACAGACGATAGTTCCTTTTTCACCATAGCCCTCTATGGGCTTCCAAATATCACTTTGCAAATCCCACAAGAACAGCCTTAGCGAAAGGCTTCTTGAAGGGAAAGCTGGAAATCTGTGCGATGAATAACAGAACACAAAGCAGTTTTTCAGAAAGCTTCTTTCCAGTTTTTTTGGAAGATATTTCCTTTTTCACCATAGCCCTCTGTCGGCTTCCAAATAACACTTTGCAAATTCCACAAGAACCATATTAGCGAAAGGCTTCTTGAGAGGAAAGCAGTAACTCTGTGAGATGAATTAACAGAACACAAAGCAGTTTCTCAGACAGCTTCTTTCCAGTTTTTAACGGAAGATATTGCCTTTTTCACCATAGCCCTCTATGGGCTTCCAAATATCACTTTGCAAATTACACAAGAACAGCCTTAGTGAAAGACTACTTTAAGGGAAAGCTGAACTCTGTGAAATGAATTAACAGAACACAAAGCAGTTTCTCAGAATGCCTCTTTACAATTTTTATCTTAGGATACTTCCTTTTTCACCGTAGGCCTCAAAGGGCTTCCTAATATCACTTTGCAAATTCCTCAAGAACGGTCTCAGCAAAAGACTTCTTGAGAGCAATGCAGTAACTCTGTGAGATGAATTAACCGAACACAAAGCAGTTTCTCCGAAAGCTTCTTTCCGGTTTTTAACTGAAGATATATCCTTTTGCATCATAGCCCTCTATGGGCTTCCAAATATCACTTTCCAAACTCCACAAGAACAGCCTTAGCGAAAGGCTTCTTGAATGGAAAGCTGTATCTCTGTGAGATGAATTAATCAAACACAAAGGAGTTTCTCAGAAAGCTTCTTTTGAGTTTTTTAACGACAGATATTTCCTTTTACACCATAGCCCTCTATGGACTTCCAAATATCACTTTGCAAATTCCACAAAAACAGTCTTAGCGAAAGACTTCTTGAAGGGAAAACTTGAAATCTGTAAGATGAATTAACAGAACACAAAGCATTTTCTCAGAAAACTTCTTTCCGGTTTTTAACGGAAGATATTTCTATTTCACCCTAGCTCTCTAGGGGCCTCCAATTATCACTTTGCAATTTCCGCAAGAACAGTCTTTGAGAAAGGCTTCTTGGGGGAAAGCAGTAATTCTGTGAGATGAATTAACAGAACACAAAGCAGTTTCTCAAAAAGCTTCTTCCCAGTTTTAACTAAAGATATTTCCTTTTTGAACACAGCCCTCTAGGCGCTTCCAATATCACTTTCCAAACACCACAAGAACAGCCTTAGCGAAAGGCTTCTTGAAGGGGAAGCTGTAACTCTGTGACATGAATTAAGGGAACACAAAACAGTTTCTCACAATGCTTCTTTTCATTTTTTAACTTAGGATATTTGCTTTTTCACCGTATCCCTCTATGGGCTTCCAAATATCACTTTGCAGATTCCACAAGAACAGTCTTAGCGAAAGGCTTCTTGAGGGGAAAGCTGTAACTCTGTGAGATGAATTAACAGAACACAAAGCAGTTTCTCAGAAAGCTTCTTTCCAGTTTTTAACTGAAGATATTTCCTTTATCACCATAGCCCTCTATGGGCTTCCAAATATCACTTTGCAAATTCCACAAGAACAGCCTTAGCGAAAGGCTTCTTGAAGGGAAAGCTGTAATTCTGTGAGTTGAATTAAGAGAACACAATACAGTTTCTCAGAAAGTTCCTTTCCAGTTTTTAACGGAAGATATATCCTTTTGCACCATAGCCCTCTATGGGCTTCCAAATATCACTTTCCAAACTCCACAAGAACAGCCTTAGCGAAAGGCTTCTTGAATGGAAAGCTGTATCTCTGTGAGATGAATTAATCAAACACAAAGGAGTTTCTCAGAAAGCTTCTTTTGAGTTTTTTAACGACAGATATTTCCTTTTACACCATAGCCCTCTATGGACTTCCAAATATCACTTTGCAAATTCCACAAAAACAGTCTTAGCAAAAGACTTCTTGAAGGGAAAACTTGAAATCTGTGAGATGAATTAACAGAACACAAAGCAGTTTCTCAGAAAACTTCTTTCCGGTTTTTAACGGAAGATATTTCTATTTCACCCTAGCTCTCTAGGGGCTTACAAATATCACTTTGCAAATTCCGCAAGAACAGTCTTTGAGAAAGGCTTCTTGGGGGGAAAGCAGTAATTCTGTGAGATGAATTAACAGAACACAAAGCAGTTTCTCAAAAAGCTTCTTCCCAGTTTTAACTAAAGATATTTCCTTTTTGTCTACAGCCCTCTATGCGCTTCCAATATCACTTTCCAAACACCACAAGAACAGCCTTAGCGAAAGGCTTCTTGAAGGGAACGCTGTAACTCTGTGACATGAATTAACAGAACAAAAAACAGTTTCTCACGATGCTTCTTTTCATTTTTTAACTTAGGATATTTACTTTTTCACCGTAGCCCTCTATGGGCTTCCAAATATCACTTTGCAGATTCCACAAGGACAGTCTTAGCCAAAGGCTTCTTGAGGGGAAAGCTGTAAATCTGTGAGATGAATTAACAGAACACAAAGCAGTTTCTCAGAAAGCTTCTTCAGAGTTTTTATCGAAAGATAT
Source organism: Chlorocebus sabaeus (assembly GCF_047675955.1). NCBI lineage: Eukaryota > Metazoa > Chordata > Mammalia > Primates > Cercopithecidae > Chlorocebus > Chlorocebus sabaeus. The sequence goes on from NW_027327731.1 coordinate 190,988, forward strand.
TTCCTTCTTCACCATAGCCCTCTATGGGCTTCCAAATATCACTTTGCAAATTTCACAAGAACAGTCTTACGGAAAGGCTTCCTGAGGGGAAAGCTGTAACTCAGTGAGATGAATTAACAGAATAAAAACAGTTTCTCAGACAGGTTCTTTCCAGTTTTTAACTGAAGATATTTCCTTTATCACTATAGCCCTCTATGGGCTTCAAAATATCACTTTGCAAATTCCACAAGAACAGCCTTAGCGAAAGGCTTCTTGAAGGGAAAGCTGTATTCTGTGAGTTGAATTAAGAGAGCACAATACAGTTTCTCAGAAAGTTTCTTTCCAGTTTTTAATGGAAGATATTTCCTTTTTCACCATAGACCTCTGTGGGCTTCAAAATATCACTTTCTAAATTCCACAAGAACAGCCTTAGCGAAAGGCGGCTTGAAGGGAAATCTCTAACTCTGTGAGATGAATTAACAGAACACAAATTAGTTTCTCAGAAACCTTCTTTCCAGTTTTTAACGGAAGATATTCCCTTTTTCACCATAGCCCTCTATGGGCTTCCAAATATCACTTTGCAAATTCCACAAGAACAGTCTTAGTGAAAGACTTCTTGAGGGGAAAGCTGTAACTCTGTGCAGTGAATTAACAGAACACAAAGCAGTTTCTCAGAAAGGTTCTTTCCATTTTTTTACGGAAGATATTTCTTTTTTCACCGTAGCCCTCTATGGGCTTCCAAATATCACTTTGACAATTCCACAACAACAGTCTTTGCGAAAGACGGCTTGAGTGGAAAGCTGTAATTGTGTGAGATGAATTAACAGAACACAAAGCAGTTTCTCAGAAAGCTTCCTTCCAGTTTTTAAGTGAAGATATTTTCTTTTTCACCATAGCCCTCAATGGGCTTCCAAATATCGCTTTGCAAATTCAACAAAAACAGTCTTAGCGAAAGGCTTCGTGAGGGGAAAGGTGTAACTCTGTGAGATGAATTAACAGAACAGAAAGCAGTTTCTCAGACAGCTTCCTCCCAGTTTTTAACTGAAGATATTTCCTTTTTCACCATAGCCTTCTATGGGCTTCGAAAGATCACTTTGCAAATTCCAGAAGAACAGACTTAGCGTTAGGCTTCTTGAGGGGAGAAATGTAACTGTATGAGATGTATTAACAGAACCTAAAGCAGGTTCTCAGACGGCTCCTTTCCAGTTTTTAACTGAAGATATTTCCTTTTTCACCATAGCCCTCTATGGGCTTCCAAATATGACTTTGCAAATTCCACAAGAACAGTCTCAGCAAAAGGCTTCATGAGGGGAAAGCTGTAACTCCTTGAGAAGAATTAACAGAACAAAAACAGTTTCTCAGAAAGCTTCTTTCCAGTTTTTAACGGAAGATATTTCCTTTTTCACCACAGCCCTCAATGGGCTTCCAAATATCGCTTTGAAAATTTCACAAAACAGTCTTAGCGAAAGGCTTCTTGAGAGGAACGCAGTAACTCTGTGAGATGAATGAACAGAACACAAACCAGTTTGTCAGAAAGCTTCTTTCCAGTTTTTTACGGAAGATATTTCCTTTTTCAAAATAGCCCTCTATGGACTTCCAAATATCACTTTGCAAATTCCACAAAAACAGTCTTAGCGAAAGGCTTCTGGAGTGGAAAACTGTCACTCTTTGAAATGAATTAACAGAACACCAAGAAGTTTCTCAGAAAGCTTCTTTCCAGTTTTTAACGGGAGATATTTCCTTTTTCACTGTAGCCCTCTATGGGCTTCCAAATATCACTTTGCAAATTCCACAAGAACAGTCTTAGCGAAAGGCTTTTTGAGGGGAAAGGTGTAACTCTGTGAGATGAATTAACAGAACACAAAGCACTTTCTCAGAAAGCTTCTTTCCATTTTTTAACGGAATATATTTCCTTTTTCACCATAGCCCTCTGTGGGCTTCAAAATATCACTTTCCAAATTCCACAACATCAGTCTTAGCGAAAGGCTTCTTGAGGGGAAAGGTGGAACTCTGTGAGATGAATTAATAGAACACAAAGCACTTTCTCAGAAAGCTTCTTTCCAGTTTTTAACGGAAGATATTTCCTTTTTCACCTTAGCCCTCTATGGGCTTCGAAATATCACCTTCCAAATTCCAAAAAACAGTCTTAAAGAAAGGCTTCTTTAGGGGAAATCAGTAACTCAATAAGATGAATTAACAGAACACAAAGCAGTTTCTACGAAAGCTTCTTTACAGTTTTTAACTGAAGGTATTTCATTTTTCACCGTAGCCCTCTATGGGCTTATAAATATCACTTTCCAAATTCCACAAGAACAGCGTTACCGAAAGGCTCCTTGAAGGGAAAGCTGTAACTCTGTGAGATGAATAAACAGAACACAAAGCAGTTCCTCAGGAAGCTTCTTTCCAGTTTTTAACGGAAGATATTTCCTTTTTCACCATGGCCCTCTAAGGGTTCCAAATATCACTTTGCATATTCCACAAGAACAGCCTTAGCAAAAGGCTTCTTAAGGGGAAAGCTGTAACTCTGTGAGATGAAATAACAGAACACAAAGCAATTTCTCAGAAAGCTTCTTTCCGGTTTTCATAGGAAGATATCTCCTTTTTCACCATAGGCCTCTATGGGCTTCCAAATATCACTTTGCAAATTTCACAAGCACAGTCTTAGTGAAAGGCTTCTTGAGGAGAAAGCTGTAATTCGGTGAGATGTATCAACACAACACACGGCAATTTCTCAGAATGCTTCTTTCCTGTTTTTAATGGAAGATATTTCCTTTTTCACCATATCCCTCTATGGGCTTGTAAATATCACTTTGCAAATTTCACAAGAACAGTCTTAGTGAACGGATTATCGAGGGGAAGGCTGTAATTCTGTGAGATGAACTAACAGAACACACAGCATTTTCTCAGAAAGATTCTTTGCAGTTTTTATCTTAGGATATTTCCATTTTCACCATAGCCCTCTATGGTCTTCCAAATATCACTTTGCAAATTCCACAAGAACAGGCTTAGTGGAAGGCTTGTGGAGGAGAAAGCTCTAACTCTGAGAGATGAATTAACAGAACACAAAGCAGTTTCAACGAAATCTTCTTTCCAGTTTTTAACGGAAGATGTTTCCTTTTACACCATAGCCCCCTAGGGGCTTCAAAATATCACTTTGCAAATTCCACAAGAACAGTCTTAGCGAGGGGCTTCTGGAGGAGAGAGCTGTAACTCTCCGAGATGAATTAACAGAAAACAAAGCAATTTCTCAGAAAGCCTCTTTCTAGGTTTTAACCGAAATTATTTCCTTTTTCACCAGAGCCCACTATGGGCTTCCAAATTTCACTTTGCAAATCCCACAGGAACAGTCTTAGCGAAAAGTTTCTGGAAGGGAAAGCTGTCACCCTGTGAGATGAAATAACAGAACACAATGCAGTTTCTCAGAAACCTTCTTTCCAGTTTTTAACTGAAGATGTTTCCTTTTTCACCATAGCGCTCTATGGGCTTCCAAATATCAGTTTGCAAATTCCACAAGAGCAGACTTAGGGAAAGGCTTCTGGAAGGGAAAGCTGTAAGTCTGTGAGATGAATTAACAGAACGCAAAGCAGTATCTCAGAAAGCTTCTTTCCAGTTTTCAACTGAAGATATTTCCTTATTCACCGTAGTCCTCTATGGGCTTCCAAATATCTCTGTGCAAATACCACAAGAACAGTCTTAGCGACGGGCTTCTTGAGGGGAAAGTTGTAACTCGGTGAGGTGTATTAACAGAACACACGGCAGTTTCTCAGAAAGCTTCTTTCCACTTTTTAACGGAAGATATTTCCTTTTTCAACATAGCCCTCTAGGGGCTTCCAAATATCACTTTGAAAATTCCAATAGAACAGTCTTAGCGTAAGGCCTCTTGAGGGGAAAGCTGTAATTTGGTGAGATGTATTATCAGAACACAAGGCAGTTTCTGATAAAGTCTTTTTCCAGTTTTTAACGGAAGATATTTCCTTTTTCACCAAAGCCCTCTACGGGCTTCCAAATATCACTTTGGAAATTTCACAAGAACAGTCTTAGTGAACGGCTTCTTGAGGGGAAAGCTGTAACTCTGTGAGATGAACTAACAAAACACAAAGCAGTTTCTCAGAAATCTTCTTTTTGTTTTTTATCTTAGGATATTTCCATATTCACCATAGTCCTCTATGGGCTTCCAAATATCACTTCACAATTTCCACAAGAACAGTCTTATCGAAAGTCTTCTTGACGGAAAAGCTGTAACTCTGTGAGATGAATTAACAGAACACAAAGCAGTTTCTCAGAAAGCTCCTTTCCAGTTTTTAACGGAAGATATTTCCTTTTTCACCATAGCGCTCTATGGGCTTCAAAATATCACTTTGAAAATTCCACAAGAACAGTCTTAGGGAAAGGCTTCTGGAGGGGAAAGCTGTAACTCTGTGAGATGAATTAACAGAAAACAAAGCAGTATCGCAGAAAGCTTCTTTCCAGTTTTTAACTGAAGATATTTCCTTATTCACCACAGCCCTCTATGGGCTTCCATATATCTCTCTGCAAATCCCACAAGAGCAGTCTTAACGAAAGGCTTCTTGAGGGGAAAGCTGAAACTCTGTGAGATAAACTAACAGAACACAAAGCAGTTTCTCAGAGAGCTTCTTTTCGGTTTTTAATGGAAGATATTTCCTTTTTAACCATAGCCCTCTTCAGGCTTCAAAATATCATTTTGCAAATTCTACAAGAACAGTCTTAGTGAAAGACTTCTTGAGGGGAAAGCTGTTACTCTGTGAGATGAATTAACAGAACACAAAGCAGTTTCTCAGAAAATTTCTTTCCAGTTTAAACTGAAGATATTTCCTTTTTCACCATAGCCCTCAATGGGCTTCCAAATATCACTTTGCAAATTCGAAAACAACAGCCTTAGCAAAAGGCTTCATGAGGGGAAATCTATCAATCTGAGTTGAATTTACAGAACACAAAGCAGTTTCTCAGAAAGCTTCCTTTCAGTTTTTATCATATAATATTTCCTTTTTCACCATAGCCCTCCATGGGCTTCCAAATATCACTTTTCAAATCCGACAAGAACAGTTTTAACGTAAGGTTTCTTGTGGGGAAAGCTGTAACTCGGTGAGATATATTAACAGAACACACTGCAGTTTCTCAAATTCCACAAGAACAGTCTTAGTGAACGGCTTCTTGAAGGGAAAGCTGTAACTCTGCGAGATGAATTAACAGAACACAAAGCAGTTTCTCAGAAAGCTTCTTTCCAGTTTTTAACTGAAGATATTTCCTTTTTCATCATAGCCCTCTATGGGCTTCCAAATATCTCTTTGAAAATTCCACAAGAACAGTCTTAGCGAAACGCTTCTTGAGGGGTAAGCTGTAACTCTGTGAGATGAATTAACAGAACACAAAGCACTTTCTCAGAAATCTTCTTTTCACTTTTGAAGGAATATAATTCCTTTTTAACCATAGTCCTCTATGGGCTTCCAAACGTCACTTTGCAAATTCCACAAGAACAGTCTTAGCGAAAGGCTTCTTGAGGGAAAAGCTGTAACTCGGTGAGATGTATTAACAGAACACACGGAAGGATCTCAGAGAGCTTCTTTCCAGTTTTTAACTGAAGATATTTCCTTTTTCACTATAGCCCAATATGGGTTTCCAAATATCACTTTGCAAATTTCACAAGAATAGTCTTAGTGAATGGCTTATTGAGAAGATAGCTGTAACACTGTGAGATGAACTAACAGAACACAAAGCAGTTTCTCAGAAAGCTTCTTTACGGTTTTTAATGGAAGATATGGCGTTTTTCACTTTTGCCCTCTATGGGCTTCCAAATTTCACTTTGCAAATTCAAAAGGAAAAGTCTTAGTGACAGGCTTTGAAGGTAAAGCTGTAACTCTGTGAGATGAATTAGCAGAACACAAAGCAGTTTCACAGAAAGCTTCTTTCCGGTTTTTAACTGAAGATATTTCATTTTTCACCATAGCCCTCTATGGGCTTCCAAATATCACTTTGCAAATTCCAAAAGAAGAGCCTAAGCGAAAGGCTTCTTGAGGAAAAAGCTGTAACTCTGTGAGTTGAAATAACAGAACACTAAGCAGTTTCTCAGAAAGCTTCTTTTCAGTTTTTATCTTAGGCAATTTCCTTTTTCACCATAGCCCTCTATGGGCTTCCAAACATCACTTTGCAAATTCCACAAGAACAGTCTTAGCGAAGGGCTTCTGTAGGGGAAAGATGTAACACTGTGAGACGACTTAACATGACACAAAGCAGTTTCTCGGAAATCTTCTTTCCAGTTTTTAACGGAAGATATTTCCTTTTTCACCATAGCGCTCTATGGGCTTCCAAATATCACTTTGAAAATTCCACAAGAACAGTCTTAGGGAAAGGCTTCTAGAGGGGAAAGCTGTAACTCCGTGAGATGAATTAACAGAACACAAAGCAGTTTCTCAGAAAGGTTCTTACCAGTTTTTAACGGAAGATATTTCATTTTTCACCATGGCCCTCTAAGGGCTTCCAAATATCACTTTGCATATTCCACAAGAACAGCCTTAGCGAAAGGGTTCTTAAGGGGAAAGCTGTAACTCTGTGAGATGAAATAAAAGAACACAAAGCAATTTCTCAGAAAGCTTCTTTCCAGTTTTTATAGGAAGATATCTCCTTTTTCACCATAGCCCTCTATGGGCTTCCAAATATCACTTGGCAAATCCCACAGGAAGAGTCGTAGCGAAAGGCTTCTGGAAGGGAAAGCTGTAACCCTGTGAGATGAAATAACAGAACACAAAGCAGTTTCTCAGAAACCTTCTTTCCACTTTTTAACGGAAGACATTTCCTTTTTCACCATAGCGCTCTATGGGCTTCCAAATATCAGTTTGCAAATTCCACAAGAACAGTCTTAGGGAAAGGCTTCTGGAGGGGAAAGCTGTAACTCTGTGAGATGAATTAACAGAACACAAAGCAGTATCTCAGAAAGCTTCTTTCCAGTTTTCAACTGAAGATATTTTCTTATTCACCGTAGCCCTCTTTGGGCTTCCAAATAACACTTTGCAAATTCCACTAGAACAGTCTTATCCAACACCTTCTTGAGGGGAAAGCTGTAACGCGGTGAGATGTATTAACAGAACACACGGCAGTCTCTCTGAAAACTTCTTTCCAGTATTTAACGGAAGATATTTCGTTTTTCACCGTAGCCATCTATGGGTTTCCAAATATCACTTTGCAAATTCCACAAGAACAGTCTTAGCGAAAGTCTTCTGCAGGGGAAAGTTATAACTCTGTGAGATGAACTAACAGAACACAAAGCAGTTTCTCAGAAAGCTTCTCTTCGGTTTTTATCTTAGGATATTTCCATTTTCACCATAGCCCTCTATGGGCTTCCAAATACCACTTTGCAAATTCCACAAGAACAGTGTTATCGAAAGTCTTCTGTAGAGGAAAGCTGTATCTCTGTGAGATATGTTAACAGAACACACGGCAGTTTCTCAGAAAACTTCTTTCAAGTTTTTAACGGAAGATATTTCCTTTTTCACCTTTGCCTTCTACGGGGTTCAAAATATAAATATGCAAATTTCACAAGAATAGTCTTAGTGAACGGCTTCTTGAGGGAAAGCAGAAACTCTGTGAGATTAACTAACAGAACACAAAGCAGTTTCTCAGAAAGATTGTTTTCGGTTTTTAACGGAAGATATTTCCTTTTTCACCATAGCCCTCTATGGGCTTCCAAATATCAATTTGCAAATTCCACAAGGACAGTCTTAGTGAAAGGCTTCTTGAGGTAAAGCTGTAACTCTGTGAGTTGAATTAACAGAACAAAAAGCAGTTTCTCAGAAATCTTCTTTCCAGTTTTTAACGGAAGATATTTCCTTTTTCACCATAGCCTTCTATGGGTTTCCAAATATCACCTTGCAAATTACACAAGAACAGTCTTAGTGATAGTCTTCTTGATGGGAAAGGTGTAACTCTGTGAGATGAATTAACAGAACACAAAGAAGTGTCTCAGAATGCTTCTTTCCAGTTTTCAACTGAGGATATTTCCTTTTTCACCATAGCCCTCTATGGGATTCCTAATATCACCTTGCAAATTCCACAAGATCAGTCTTAGCGATTCGCTTCTAGAGGGAAAAGCTGTAACTCTGAGAGATGAATTAACAGAACAAAAAGAAGTTTCTCAGAAAGCTTCTTTTCAATTTCTATCTTAGAATATTTCCTTTTTCAAGATAGCTTTTTATGGGCTTCCAAATATCAATTTGCAAATTCCATAAGAACAGTCTTAGTGAATGGCTTCTGGAGGTGAAAGCTGTAACTCTGTGAGATGAATTAACAGAACACAAAGCAGTTTCTCAGAAAGGTTCTTTCCAGTATTTAACGGAACATATTTTTTTTTCACCGTAGCCTTCTATGGGCTTCAAAATATCACATTGCAAATTCCACAAGAAGAGTCTTAGCGAAAGGCTTCTTGAAGGAAAGCTGTAACTCTGTGAGATGAATTAACAGAACACAAAGCAGTTCCTCAAAAAGCTTCTTCCCAGTTTTTACCTGAAGATATTTCCTTTTTCACCATAGCCCTCTATTGGCTTCCAAATATCACTTTGCAAATCCCACAAGAACAGACTTGGCGAAAGTCTTCCTGTGGGAAAAGCTGTAACTCGGTGAGATGTATTAACAGAACACAGAGCAGTATCTCAGAAAGCTTCTTTCCAGTTTTTAACTTAGAATATTTCCTTTTTCACCGTAGCCCTCTATGGTCTTCCAAATATCACTTTTGAAATTTCACAAGAACAGTCTTAGTGAACGACTTCTTGAGGGGAAAGCTGTAACCCTGTGAAATGAACTATCACAACACAAAGCAGTTTCTCAGAAAGCTTCTTTTTCAGTTTTTATCTTAGGATATTTCCTTTTTCACCATAGCCCTCTATGGGCTTACAAATATCACTTTGCAAATTCCACAAGTACAGTCTTAGCAAAAGGCTTCTTGAGGGGAAAGCTCTAACCCTGTGAGTTGAATTAACAGAACACAAAGCAGTTTCTCCGAAAGCTTCTTTTCAGTTTTTACTTAGAATATTTCCTTTATCACCGTAGCCCTCTATGGGCTTCCAAATATCACTTTGCAAATTCCACAAGAAAAGTCTTAGTTAAAAGCTTCTTGAGGGAAAGCTGTATCTCTCTGAGATGAATTAATAGAGCACAAAGCAGTTTCTCAGGAAGCTTCTTTCCAGTTTTTAATCGAAGATATTTCCTTTTTCACCATAGGCCTCTATGGGCTTCCAAATATGACTTTGAATATCCCACAAGAACATTCTTAGCGAAGGCTTCTTGTGGGGAAAGCTGTAACTTGGTCAGATGTATAAATAACAGAACCCACGGCAGTTTCTCAGAAAGCTTCTTTTCAGTTTTTAACTGAAGATATTTCCTTTTTCATCATAGCCCTCTATGAGCTTCCAAATATCACTTTGCAAATTCCACAGGAACAGTCTTAGCAAAAGGCTTCAGGAAAGAAAAGCTGTAACTCTGTGAGATGAATTAACAGAACACAAAGCAGTTTCTATGAAAGCTACTTTTCAGTTTTTATCTTAGGATATTTCCTTTTTCACCATAGCCCTGAATGGGCTTTGAAATATCTCTTTGCAAATTCCAAAACAACAGTCTTAGCGAAAGGTTTCTGGAGGGGAAAGCTGTAACTCTCTGAAATGAATTAACAGAACACAAAGCAGTTTCTCAGAACGATTCTTTCCAGTTTTTAACGGAACATATTTCATTTTTCACCATAGCCCTTGATGGGCTTCCAAATATCACTTTGGAAATGCCACAAGAACAGTCTTAGCAAAAGACTTTTTGAGGTGAAAGCTGTAAACCTGTGAGATTAATTAACAGAACACAAAGCAGTTTCTCAGAAAATTTCTTTCCGGTTTTTAACTGAAGATATTTCCTTTTTCACCATAGGCCTCAACGGGCTTCCAAATATCACTTTGCACATCCCACAAGAACAGTCTTAGCGAAAGGCTTCTAGAGGGGAAAGCTGCAACTCTGTGAGATGAATTAACAGAACACAAAGCAGTTTCTCAGAAAGCTTCTTTCCAGTTTTTAACGGAAGATATTTCCTTTTTAACCATAGCCCTGTATGGGTTTCCAAATATCACCTTGCAACTTCCACAAAAACAGCCTTAGCGAAAGTCTTCTTGAGGCGAAAGTTGTAACTCTGTGAGTTGAATTGACAGAACACAATGCAGTTTTTCAGAAAGCTTCTTTTCAGTTTTTATCTTAGGCTATTTCCTTTTTCACCATAGCCCTCTAGGGGCTTCCAAATATCACTTTGCAAATTCCAGAGGAACAATCTTAGTTAACGGCTTCTTGAGGGGAAAGCTGTAACGCTGTGAGATGAATTAACAGATCACAAAACAGTTTCTCAGAAAGCTTCTTTCCAGTTTTTAACGGAAAATATTTCCTATTTCACCATAGCCCTCCATGGGCTTCCAAATTACACTTTGCAAATTCCACAAGAACAGTCTTAGCGAAAGGCTTCTGGAGGGATAAGCTGTAACTCTGTGAGATGAATTAACAGAACACAAAGCCGTTTCTCAGAAAGCTTATTTTTAGTTTTTATCTTAGGATATTTCCTTTTTCACCAAAGCCCTCAATGGGCTTCCAAATATCACTTTGCAAATTCCACAAAAACTGTCTTATCGAAAGACTTCTTGAGGGAAAAGCTGTAACTCTGTGAGATGAATTAACAGAACTCAAAGCAGTTTCTCAGAAATCTTCTTTCCAGTTTTTAACAGAATATATTATCTTTTTCACCGTAGCCATCTATGGGCCTCCAAATATCACCTTGCAAATCCCACAAGAGCAGTCTTAGCGAAAGGCTTCTTGAGAAGAAAGCTGTAATTCGGTGAGATGTATTAACAGAACTCACAGCACTTTCTCAGAATGCTTCTTTCCAGTTTTTAACGGAAGATATTTTCATTTTCACCATAGCCTTCTATGGGCTTCCAAATACCACTTTGCAAATTCCACAAGAACAGTCTTAGTGTACGACTTCTTGAGGGGGAAGCTGTAACTCTGTGAGAAAAACTAACACAACACAAAGCAGTTTCTCAGACAGCTTCTTTTCGGTTTTTATCTTAGGATATTTCCATTTTCACCATAGCCCTCTATGGGCTTCCAAATATCATTTTGCAAATTTCACAAGAACAGTCTTTGTGAACGACTTCTTGAAGGGAGAGCTGTAACTCTGTGAGATGAATTAACAGAACACAAAGCAGTTTCACAGAAAGCTTCATTTGAGTTTTTATCTTTGGATGTTTTCTTTTTCACCATTGTCCTCAATGGGCCTCCAAATTTCACTTTGCAAATTCCACAAGAATAGTCTTAGTGAGCTTCTTCTTGATGGGAAAGCTGTAATTCTGTGAGATGCATTAACAGAACACAAAGCAGTTTCTCAGAAAGCTTCTCTCCAGTTTAAAACGGAGGATATTTCCTTTTATTCCATATCCCTCTATGGGCTTCCAAATATCACTTTGCAAGTTTCACAAGAACAGTCTTAGCGAAAGGCTTCCTGAGGGGAAAGTTGTAACTCTGTGAGATGAATTAACAGAACACAAAGCAGTTTTTCAAAAAGCTTATTTTCAGTTTTTAACGGAAGATATTTCCTTTTTGAACATAACCCTCTATGGGCCTCTAAATATCACTTTGAAAATTCCACAAGAACAATATTAGCGAAAGGCTTTTAGAGGGAAATGTTGTAACTATGTGAGATGAATTAACAGAACACAAAGCAGTTTCTCAGAAAGCTTCTTTACAGTTTTTATCTTAAGATATTTCCTTTTTCACCATAGCCCTCTATGGGCTTCCAAATATCACTTTGCAAATTCCACAAGAACAGTCTTAGCGAAAGAATTATTGAGGGGAAAGCTGTAACTCTGTGAGGTGAATTAACAGAACAAAAAGGAGTTTCTCAGAAAGCTTCTTTCCGCTTTTTAACTGAAGATATTTCCTTTTTCACCATAGCGTACTATGGGCTTCCAAATATCACTTTGCAAATCCCACTAGAACAGTCTTATCGAAAGGCTTCTTGAGGGGAAAGCTGTAACTAGGTGAGGTCTATTATCAGAACACATGGCAGTTTCTCAGAAAGCTTCTTTCCAGTTTTTAACTGAAGATATTTCCTTTTTCACCATAGCCCTTTATGGGCTTCCAAATATCACATTGCAAATTCGACAACAACAACCTCAGCGAAAGGCTTTTAGAGGGAAATGTTCTAACGCTGTGAGATGAATTTACAGAACACAAAGCAGTTTCTCAGAAAGCTTCCTTCCTGTTTTTAACGGAAAATAATTCCTTTTTTACCATAGCCCTCTATGGGATTCTAAATATCACTTTCCAAACTTCAGAAGAACAGTCTTAGTGAACGGCCTCTTGAGGGGAAATCTGTAACTCTCTGAGATGAATTAACAGAACACAAAGCAGTTTCTCAAAAAGCTTCTTTTCGGATTTTATCTTACTATATTTCCTTTTTCAACGTAGCCCTCTATGGTCTTCCAAATATCACTTTGCAAATTACACTAGAACAGACTTTGTGAATGACTTCTTGAAGGGAAAGCTGTAACACTCTGAGATGAATGAACAGAACACAAAACAGTTTCTCAGAAAGCTTCTTTTCAGTTTTTATCTTAGGATATTTCCTTTTTCAGCATAGCCCTCTATGGGCTTCCAAATATCACTTTGCAAATTCCAGAAAAACAGTCTTAGCGAAAGGCTTCTTGAGGGTAAAGCTGCAACACTGTAAGATGAATTTACAGAACCAAAACATTTTCTCGGCAACCTACTTTTCAGTTTTTACCTTAGGATATTTCCTTTTTCACCATAGCCCTCTATGGGATTCCAAATATCACTTTGCAAATTCCACATGAAGAGTCTTAGCGAAAGGCTTCTTGAAGGGAAAGCTGTAACTCTGTGAGATGAATTAACAGAACACAAAGAATTTTCTCACAAAGCTTCTTTCCAGTTTTTAACTGAAGATATTTCCTTTTTTACCATAGCCCTCTATGGGCTTCTAAATATCACTTTGCAAATTCCACAAGAACAGTCTTAGCGAAAGGCTTCCTTAGGGGAAAGCTGTAACTCTGTGAGATGAATTAACAGAACACAAAGTAGTTTCTCAGAAAGCTTCTTTACAGTTTTTATCTTAGGATATTTCCTTATTCACCATAGCCCTCTATGGGCTTCCAAATATCACTTTGCAAATTCCACAAGAAGAGTCTTAGCGAAAGGCTTCTTGAGATGAAAGCTGTAATGAGAAAGCTTCTTTCCAGTTTTTAATGGAAGATATTTCCTTTTACACCATAGACCTCTATGGACTTCCATATATCACTTTTCAATTCCACAAGCCCTGTCTTAGCGAAAGGCTTCTTGAGGGGAAAGCTGTAACACTGTGAGATGAATTAACAGAACACAAAGCAGTTTCTCGGAAAGCTTCTTTCCAGTTTTTAACTGAAGATATTTCCTTTTTCACCATAGCCCTCTATCGGCTTCCAAATATCACATTGCAAATTCAACAAGAAAAGCCATCGCGAAAGTCTTCTTGAGGGGAAAGCTGTAAATCTGTGATTGAATTAACAGAACACAAAGCAGTTTCTCAGAAACTTCTTTTCAGTTTTTATCTTAGGATATTTCCTTTTTCACCATAGCCATCTATAGGCTTCCAAATATCACTTTGCAAATTCCACAAGAACAGACTTAGCGAAACGCTTCTTGAGGGGAAAATTGTAACTCTGTGAGATGAATTAACAGAACACAAAGCAGTTTCTCGGAAAGCTTCTTTCCACTTTTTAACGGAAGAATTTCCTTTTTCACCGTAGCCCTCTATGGGTTTCCAAATATCACTTGCCAAATTCCACAAGAACAGCTTTAGCGAAAGGCTTCTTGAGGAGAAAGCTGTAACACTGTTAAATGAATTATCAGAACACAAAGCAGTTTCTCAGAAATATTCTTTTCAGTTTTTATCTTAGGATATTTCCATTTTCACCTTAGAGCTCTATGGGCTTCCAAACATGATTTTGCACATTCCACAAGAACAGTCTTAGCGAAATGTTTCTTGAGGGGAAAGCTGTAACTCTGTGAGAAGATTTAAAAGAACACAAAGCAGTTTCTCAGAAAGCTTCTTTCCAGTTTTCAACGGAAGATATTTCCTTTTTCACCATAGCCCTCTATGGGCTTCCAAATATTACTTTGCAAATTTCTCAAGGAGAGTCTTAGTGAACGGCCTCTTGAGAGGAAAGCTGTAACCCTGTGAGATGAACTAAGAGAACACAAAGTAGTTTCTGAGAAAGCTTCTTATCGGTTTTTATCTTAGGATATTTCCATTTTCACAATAGCCCTCTATGGGTTTCCAAATATCACTTTGCGAATTCCAAAAGAAGAGCCTTGACCAAAGGCTTCTTCAGGAGGAAGCTGTAACTTTGTGAGTTGAATTAACAGAACACAAAGCAGTTTCTCAGAAAGCTTCTTTTCAGTTTTTAACTTAGGATATTTCCTTTTTCTCCATAGCCCTCTATGGGCTTCCAAATATCACTTTGCAAATTCCACAGTAAGAGTCTTAGGGAAATTCTTCTTGAGGGGAAAGCTGCAAGTCTGTGAGATGAATTGACAGAACAGAAAGTAGTTTCTCAGAAAGATTCTTTCCAGTTTTTAACTTAAGATATTTCCTTTTTCAACATTGCCCTCTAAGGGATTCCAAATATCACTTTGCAAATTCCACAAGAACAGTCTTAGGGAAAGGCATCTTGAGAAGAAAGCTGTAATTCTGTGAAATGAATTAACAGAACACAAAGCAGTTTCTCAGAAAGCTTCTTTCCAGTTTTTAACGGCAGATATTTCCTTTGGCACCATGGCCCTTTTTGGGCTTCCAACTATCACTTGGCAAATTCCACAAGAACAGTCTTAGAGAAAGGCTTCTTGAGGGAAAGCTGCAACTCTGTGAGATGAATTAACAGAACACAAAGCAGTTTCTCAGAAAGCTTGTTTTCTGTTTTTATCTTAGGATATTTCCTTTTTCACCAAGGTCCTCTATGGGTTTCCATATATCACTTTGCATATCCCACAAGAACAGTCTAAGGCAAAGGCTTCTTGAGGGAAAGCTGTAATTCTGTGAGATGAATTAACAGAACACAAAGCAGTTTCCCACAAAGCTTCTTTCCAGTTTTTAACGGAAGATATTTCCTTTTCCACAATAACCCTATATGGGCTTCCAAATATCACTTTCCAAATTTCACAAGAACAGTCTTAGTGAACGTCTTCTTGGGGGGAAAGCTGTAACTCTGTGAGATGAACTAACAGAACACAAAGTAGTTTATCAGAAATTTCTTTTCGGTTTTTATCTTAGTATAATTCCTTTTTTAACCATAGCCCTCTATGGGCTTCCAATTATCACTTTGCAAATTCCACATGAAGAGTCTTAGCGAAATTCTTCTTGAGGGGATAGCTGTAACTCTGTGAGATGAATTAACAGAACACAAAGCAGTTTCTCAGAAAGCTTCTTTCCAGTTATTAACTGAAGATATTTCCTTTTTCACCATAGCCCTCTATGGGATTCCAAATATCACATTGCAAATTCCACAAGAACAGCCATCTCGAAAGTCTTCTTGAGGGGAAAGCTGTAAATCTGTGATTGAATTAACAGAAGACAAAGTAGTTTCTCAGAAAGCTTCTTTTCAGTTTTTATCTTAGGATATTTCCTAATTCACCATTGCCCTCTATGGACTTCCTAATATCTCTTTGCAAATTCCACAAGAATAGTCTTAGCGAAATTCTTCTTGAGGGGATAGGTGTAACTCTGTGAAATGAATTAACAGAACACAAAGCAGTTTCTCAGACAGCTTCTTTCGGATTTTATCTTAGGATAATTCCATTTCAAAAGAACCCTCTATAGGCTTTGAAATATTACTTTGCAAATTCCACAAGAACAGTCTTAGCGCAGAAATTCTTGAGGGGAAAGCTGTAACTCTCTGAGATGAATTAACAGAACACAAATTAGTTTGTCAGAAAGCTTCTTTTCAGTTTTTATCTTAGGATATTTCCTTTTTGACCATACCCCCCAAGGGCTTCCAAATATCAATTTGCAAATTCCACAGGACCAGTGTTAGCGAAAATCTTCTTTACGGGTAAGCTGTAATGCAGTGAAATGAATTAACAGAACACAAAGCAGTTTCTCAGAAAGCTTCTTTTCAGTTTTTATTTTGGAATATTTCCTTTTCCACAATAGCCCTCTATGGCCTTCCAAATATCACTTTGCAATTTCCACAATAATAGACGTAACGACAGGCTTCTTGAGGTGAAATCTGTAATTCTGTGAGATGAATTAAGAGAACACAATGCAGTTACCCAGAAAGCTTCTTTTCAGTTTTAATCTTTGGCTATTTCCTTTTTCACAGTAGCCCTCTATGGGCTTCCAAATATCACTTTGCAAATTCCACAAGAACAGTCTTAGCGAAAGGCTTCTTGAGGGGACAGCTGTAAGTCTTTGAGATGAATTAACAGAACACAATATAGTTTCTCGGAAATCTTCTTTCCAGTTTTTAACGGAATATATTTACTTTTTCACCATAAACTTCTATGGGCCTCCAAATATCACTTTGCAAATTTCACAAGAACAGTCTTTGCGAAAGGCTTCTTGAGGGGAAAGCTGTGACTGTGTGAGATAAATTAACAGAACACAATATAGTTTCTCGGAAATCTTCTTTCCAGTTTTTAACGGAAGATAATTCCTTTTTCATCATAGCCCTCTATGGGCTTCCAAATATCACTTTGCAAATTTCACAAGAACAGTCTTAGTGAACGGCTTCTTGAGTGGAAAGCTGTAACTCTGTGAGATGAACTAACAGAATGAAAAGCGGTTTCTCAGAAAGCTTCTTTTCTTTTTTCAGGTTAGGATATTTCCATTTTCACCATTGAACTATAGGGGCTTCCAAATATCAATTTGCAATTTCCACAAAAACAGCCTTAGCGAAAGGCTTCTTGAGGGGAAAGCTGTAACTCTGTGAGTTGAATTAACAGAACACAAAGCAGTTTCTCAGAAAGCTTCTTTTCAGTTTTTAATTGAAGGTATTTCCTTTTTCACCATAGCCCTCTATGGGCTTCCAAATATCACTTTGCAAATTCCACAAGAACAGTCTTAGTGAATGGCTTCTTGAGGGGAAAGCTGTAACTCTATGAGATGAACTAACAGAACACAAGGCAGTTTCTCAGAAAGATTCTTTTCGGTTTTTATCTTAGGATATTTCCATTTTCACTATAGCACTCTATGGGCTTCCGAATATCACTTTGCAAATTCCACAAGAACAGTCTTAGCGAAAGGCTTCTTAAGGGGAAAGTTCTAACTCTTTGAGGTGATTCAACAGAACACAATGCAGTTTTTCAGAAAGCTTCTTTTCAGTTTCTATCTGAGGATACTTCCTTTTTCACCATAGCCCTCTATGGTCTTCCAAATATCACCTTGCAAATTCCACAAGAACAGTCTTAGCGAAAGGCTTCTGGAGGGGAAAGCTCTAATTCGGTGAGATGTATTAACAGAAAACACGCCAGTTTCTCAGAAAGCTTCTTTCCCCTTTTTAACGGGAGATATTTCCTTTTTCACCATAGCCTTCTATGGGTTACCAAATATGAATTTGCAAATTGCACAAGAAGAGTCTTAGTGAACGCCTTCTTGAGGGGAAAGCTCAAACTCTGTGAGATGAACTAACAGAACACACAGCAGTTTCTCAGAAAGCTTCTTTTCGGTTTTTAACGGAAGATATTCCCTTTTTCACCATAGCCCTCTATGGGCTTCGAAATTTCTCTCTGCAAATTCCACAAGAACAGTCTTAGCGAAAGGCTTCTGCAGGGACAAGCTGTAACTCTGTGAGATGAATTAACAGTACACAAAGCAGTTTCTCAGAAAGCTTCTGTTCAGTTTTTATATTAGGATATTTTCTTTTTCACCATAGCCATCAAATGGCTCCAAATATCACTTTGCAAATTCCACAAGAACAGTCTTAGCGAAAGGCTTCTTGAAGGGAAAGCTGTAACTCTGTGAGTTGAATTAAGAGAACACAAAGTAGTTTCTCAGAAAGATTCTTTCCAGTTTTAAACTGAAGGTATTTCCTTTTTCAGCATAGCTCTCTACAGGCTTACAATATCACTTGGCAAATTTCACAAGAACAATCTTAGCGAACGGTTTCTTGAGGGTAAAGCTGTAACTCTGTGAGATGAACTAACAGAACACAAGGAGATTCTCAGAAAGCTTTTTTTCGATTTTTATCTTAGGTTATTTCCATTTTCACCATAGCCATCTACGGGCTTCCAAATATCACTTTGAAAACTTCACAACAACAGCCTTAGCAAAAGACTTCTTGAGGTGAAAGCTCTAATCTGTGAGAGGAATTAACAGAACACAAAGCAGTCTCTCAGAAAGCTTCTTTCCAGTTTTTAATGGAAGATATTTCCTTTTTCACCATAGCCCTCTATGGTCTTCTAAAATCACTTTGCAAATTCCACAAGAACAGTCTTAGCGAAAGGCTTCGGGAGAGCAAAGCTGTAATTTTGTGAGATGTACTAACAAAACACAAAGCAGTTTCTCAGAAAGCTTCTTTTCGGTTTTTAACGGAATAAATTTCCTTTTTCATTATAGCCCTCTCTGGGCTTCCAAATTTCACTTTGCAAATTCCACAAGAACAGTCCTACGGAAAGGCTTCTGGAGGGGAAAGCTGTAACTCTGTGAGATGAATTAACAAAACACAAAGCAGTTTCTCAGAAACCTTCTTTTCAGTATTTATCTTAGGATATTTCCATTTTCACCATAGCTCTCTCTGGACTTCCAAATATCACTTTGCAAATTCCACAAGAACAGTGTTAGCGAAAGGTTTCTGGATGGGACAGCTGTAACTCTGTGAGATGAATTAACAGAACACAAAGAAGTTTCCTAGGATGCTTCTTTCCAGTTTTTAACGCAAGATATTTCCTTTTTCGCCTCAGCCCTCTAAGGGATTCCAAATATCACTTTGCAAATTCCACAAGAACAGTCTTAGTGAAAGGCTTCTTGAGGGCAAAGCTGTAACTCTGGAGACGAAATAACAGAACACAAAGCAGTTTCTCAGAAAGCTTCTTTTCAGTTTTTTCCTTAGGATATTTCCTTTTTCACCGTAGCAGTCTATGGACATCCAAATATCACTTTGCATATTCCAAAAGAACAGTCTTAATGATCAGCTTCATGATAGGAAAGCTGTAATTCTGTGAGATTAATTAACGGAACACAAAGCAGTTTCTCAGAAAGGTTCTTTCCAGTTTTTAGCGGAAGATATTTCCTTTTTCACCATAGCCCACTATGGGCTTCAAAATATCACTTTGCAAATTCCACAGGAACATTGTTAGCGAAAAACTTCTGGAGGGGAAAACTGTAACTCTGTGAGATGAATTAACAGAAAACAAAGCAGTTTCTCAGAAATCTTCTTTCCAGTTTTTAACGAAAGATATTTCCTTTTTCACCATAGCCCTCTATGGGATTAAAAATATCAGTTTGCAAATTTCACAAGAACAGTCTTAGTGAAGGGCTTCTAGAGGGGAAAGCTGTAACACTGTGAGATGAACTAACACAACACACAGCAGTTTCTCAGACAGCTTCTTTTCGGTTTTTATCTTTGGATATTTCCATTTTCAAAATAGCCCTCCATGGGCTTCCAAATATCACTTTGCAAATTCCACAAGAACAGTCTAAAAGAAAGGCTTCTTGAGGGGAAAGCTGTAACTCTGTGAGATGAATTAACAGAACACAAAGCTGTTTCTCAGAGAGCTTCTTTTCAGTTTTTATCTTAGGATATTTCCTTTTTCACCAGAGACCTCTATGGGCTTCCAAATATGACTTGGCAAATTCCACAAGAACAGTCTTAGTGAAAGGTTTCTTGAGGGGAAATCTGTACCTCTGTGAGATGAATTCACAGAAAACAAAGAGGTTTCTGAGAAAGCGTTCTTCCAGTTTTCAAAGGAAGATATTTCCTTTTTCACCATAGCCCTGTAAGGGCTTCCAAATATCATTTTGCAAATTCCACAAGAACAGGCATAGCGAAAGGCTTCTTGAGGGAAAATCTGTAATCAGAAAGCTTCTTTCAAGTTTTTAACTGAAGATATTTCCTTTTTCCCCATAGCCCTCTATGGACTTCCAAATATCACTTTGCAAATTCCACAAGAACAGTCTTAGTGATTGGCTCCTTGAGGGGAAAGCTATAACTCCGTGAGATGAATTAAGAGAACTCAATACACTTTCTCAGAAAGCTTCTTTTCGGTTTTTATCGTAGGATATTTCCTTTTTCACCATAGCCCTCTATGGGCTTCCAAATATCACTTTGCACATTCCACAAGAACACTCTTAATGAATGGTTTTTTGAAGGGAAAGCTGTAACTCAGTCAGATGAAATAGCAGAACACAAAGCAGTTTCTCAGAAAGCTTCGTTCCGGTTTTTAATGGAAGATATTTCCTTTTTCACCATTGCCCTCTGTGGGCTTCCAAATATCACATTTCAATTTCCACAAGAACAGTCTCAGCGAAAGGCTTCTGGAGGGTAAAGCTGTATGTCTGTGAAATGAATTAACAGAACAGAAAGCAGTTTCTCAGAAAGCCTCCTTTTAGTTTTTTTCTTAGGAAAGTTCCTTTTACACCGTAGCCCTCTACTGGCTACTAAATATCACCTCCTAAATCCCACAAGAACAGTATTAGCGAAAGACTTCTTGCGGGGAAAACTGTAACTCTGTGAAATGAATTATCAGAACACAAAGCAGTTTCTCAAAAAGCTTCTTTCCAGTTTTTAATGGAAGGTATTTCCATTTCCACCATAGCCCTCTTAGTGCTTCCATATATAACTTAAAAATTCCACAAGAACTGTCCTACCGAAAGGCTTATTGAGGGGAAGGCTGTAACTCTGTCAAATGAATTAACAGAACACAAAGCAGTTTCTCAGAAAGCTTCTTTCCAGTTTTTAACGGAAGATTTTTCCTTTTTCACCATTGCCTTCTATGGGCTTCTAAATATCACTTTGCAAATTCCACTAGAACAGTCTTCGTTAAGGCTTCTTGAGGGGAAAGCTGTACCACTGTGAAATGAATTCACAGAACACAAAGAGGTTTCTCAGAAAGCTTTCTTCCAGTTTTTAACGGAAGATATTTCCTTTTTCACCATAGACCTCTATGAGCTTCCAAATATCACTTTGCAAATTCCAGAAGAACAGTCCTAGCGAAAGGCTTCTTGAGTGAAAAGCTGTATTCAGAAAGTTTCTTTCGAATTTTTAACTGAAGATATTTCCATTTTCCCCAAAGCCCTCTATGGACTTCCAAATATCACTTTGCAAATTCCACAAGAACAGTCTTAGTGATCGGCTCCTTGAGGGGAAAGCTATAACTCCATGAGATGAATTAAGAGAACAGAATGCAGTTTCTCAGAAAGCTTCTTTTCGGTTTTTATTGTAGGATATTTAATTTTTCACCGTAGCCCTCAAAAGGCTTCCAAATATCACTTTGCACATTCCACAAGAACAGTCTTAATGAATGGTCTTTTGAGGGGAATGCTGTAAGTCTGTGAGATGAAATAACAGGACACAAAGCAGTTTCATAGAAAGCTTCTTTCCGGTTTTTAACGGAAGATATTTCCTTTTTCACCAAAATTGTCTAAGGGCTTCCAGATATCAGTTTGCAAATTCCACAAGAACAGTCTTGGCGAAAGGCTTCCTGAGTGGAAAGCTGTAACTCTGTGAGATGAATTAACAGAACAAAAAGCAGTTTGTCAGAAAGTTTCTTTCCAGTTTTTAACTGAAGATATTTCCTTTTTTACCTTAACCCTCTGTGGGCTTCCAAATATCTCTTTGCAAATTCCCCAAGAACAGTGTTAGCGAAAGGCTTCTTCAGGGGAAAGCTGTAACTCTGTGAGATGAATTAACAGAACACAAAGCAGTTTCTCAGAAAGCTTCTTTCAGTTTTTAACGGAAGATATTTCCTTTTTTACCATAGCCCCCTAAGGCCTTCCAAATATCACTTTGCAAATTCCATAAGAACAGTCTTAGTGAAAGGCTTCTTGAGAGGAAAGCTGTAACTCGGTGACATGAATTAACAGAACACAAAGCAGTTACTCATAAAGCTTTTTTCCACTTTTTGAGTGAAGATATTTCCTTTTTCTCCCTAGCCCTCGATGGGCTTCCAAATACCACTTTGCAAATGCCACAAGAACAGCATTAGCAAAAGGCTTCTTGAGGGGAAAGCTGTAACTCTGTGAAATGAATAAACAGAACACAAAGCAGTTTCTCAGAAAGCTTCTTTTCACTTTTTATCTTAGGATATTTCCTTTTTCAACATAAACCTCTATAGGCTTCCAAATATCACTTTGCAAATTCCACAAGAACAGTCATAGCGAAAGGCTTCCTGAGGGGAAAGATGTAGCACAGTGAGATGAATTAACAGAACACAAAGCAGTTTCTCAGAAACTTCTTTTCAGTTTCTATCTTAGTATATTTCCTTTTTCACCATAGACCTCTAAGGGCTTCCAAATATCACTTTGCAAATTCCACAGGAAAAGTCTTAGCGAAAGGCTTCTTGAAGAGAAATCTGTAACTTTGTGATGTGAATTAACAGAACACAAAGCAGATTCTCAGAAAGCTTCTTTTCTGATTTAACGGAAGATATTGCTTTTTCACCGTACCCCTCTATGGGCTTCAAATTTCACTTTGCAAAATCCACAAGAACATTCTTAGCCAAAGGCTTCTTGAGGGTAAAGCTGTAACTCTGTAAGATGAATTAACAGAACACTAAGCAGTTTCTGAGAAAGCTTCTTTTCAGTTTTTATCTTAGGATACTTCCTATCTCACCGTAGCCCTCTATGGGCTTCCAAATATCACTTTGCAAATTTCACAAGAACAGTCTTAGCGAAAGGCTTCTTGAGGGGAAAGCTGTAACTCTGTGAGATGAATTAACAGAACACAAAGCAGTTTCTCAGAAAGCTTCTTTCCAGATTTTAACTGAACAGATTTCCTTTTTCACCATAGCCCTCTATGGGTTTCCAAATATCACTTTGCATATTCCACAAGAAAAGTCTTAGCGAAAGGCTTCTTGAGGGGAAAGCTGTAACCCTTTGAGATGAATTATCAGAACACAAAGTAGTTTCTCAGAAAGCTTCTTTCCAGTTTTTAACTGAAAATATTTCCTTTTTCACCATAGCCCTCCATGGGCTTCCACTATCACTTTGCAAATTCCACAAAAACAGCCTTAGCGTAAGGCTACTTGAGGGGAATGCTGTAATTCTGTGAGTTGAATTATCAGAACACAAAGTACTTTCTCAGAAAGCTTCTTTTCAGATTTTATCTTAGGCTATTTCTTTTTTCACCACAGCCCTCTATCAGCTTCCAAATATCACTTTGCAAATTCCACAAGAACACTCTTAGTGAACGGCTTCCCGAGAAGAAAGCTGTAACTCTGTGAGATGAATTAACAGAACATAAAGCAGTTTCTCAGAAATCTTCTTTCCAGTTTTTAACGGAACATATTTACTTTTTCACCACAGCCCTCTATTGGCTTCCAAATATCACTTTGCAATTTCCACAAGAACAGTCTTGGCGGAGGGCTTCTGGAGGGGAAGGTTTTAACTCTGTGAGATGAATTAAGAGAACACAAAGCAGTTACTCAGAAATCTTCTTTCCAGTTTTTAACAGAAGATATTTCGTTTTTCACCATAGCCCTTTATGGGCTTCCAAATATCACTTTGCCAATTCCACAAGAACAGCCTTAGCGAAAGGATTCTTGAAGGGAAAGCTGTAATTCTCTGAGATGAATTAATAGAACACAAAGCAGTTTCTCAGAAAGCTTCTTTCCAGTTTTTAACGGAGGATATTTCCTTTTTCACCATAGCCCTCTATGGGCTTCGAATAATAGCTTTGCAAATTCCAGAAGAACAGCCTTACGGAAAGGTTTCTGGAGGGGAAAGCTGTAATTCTGTGAGATGAATTAACAGAAAACAAAGCAATTTCTAAGAAAACTTCTTTCCAGGTTTTAACTGAAGAAATTTTCTTTTTCACAATTGCCCTCTATGGGCTTCCTAATATCACTGTGCAAATACCACAAAAACAGTATTCGCGAAAGGCTTCTTGAGGGGAAAGCTGTAACTCTGTGAGGTGTATTAACAGAACACACGGCAGTTTCTCAGAAATCTTCTTTCCAGTTTTTAACGGAAGATATTTCCTTTTTCACCTTTGCCCTCTATGGGCTTCCAAATATCACTTTGCAAATTCCAATAGAACAGTCTTAGCCAACAGCTTCTTGAGGGGAAAGCTGTAACTCGGTGAGATGTGAACAGAACACACAGCAGTTTCTCTGAAAGCTTCTTTCCAATATTTAACGGAAGATATTTCCTTTTTCACCATAGCCCTCTCTGGGTTTTCAAATATCACTTTGAAAATTTCACAAGAACAGTTTTAGTGAACGGCCTCTTGAGGAGAAAGCTGAACCTCTGTGAGATGAACTAACAGAACACAAAGCGGTTTCTCAGAGCGCTTCTTTTCGGTTTTTAGCGGAAGATATTTCGTTTTTCACCATAGCCCTCTATGGGCTTCCAAATATCACTTTTCAAATTCCACAAGAACAGTCTTAACGAAGGGCTTCTGGAGGGGAAAGTTGTAACTCTGTGAGATAAATTAACAGAACACAAAGCAGTTTCTCAGAAAGCTTCTTTCCAGTTTTAAACTGAAGAAATTTCCTTTCTCACCATAGCGCTCTATGGGCTTCCAAATATCACTTTGCAAATCGCACAAGAACAGTCTTAGCGAAAGGCTTCTTGAGCGGAAAGCTGTAAATCTGGGAGATGAATTAACAGAACACAAAGCAATTTCTCAGAAAGTTTCCTTTCATTTTTTTACTTAGGTAATTTCCTTTTTCACCATACCCCTCTATTGGCTTCCAAGTATCACTTTGCATATTCCACAAGAAGAGACTTTGCGGATTGCTTCTGGAGGGGAAAGTTGTAAATCTGTGAGATGAATTAACAGAACACAAAGCAGTTTCTGAGAAATCTTCTTACCAGTGTTTAACGGAAGATATTTCCGTTTTCACCTTAGCCCTCTATTTGCTTCCAAATATCACTTTGCATATTCCACAAGAACAGTCTTAGCGAAAGGCTTTTTGAGGTAAAAGCTGTAACTCTGTGAGATGAATTCACAGAACACAAAGCAGTTTCTCAGAAAGCTTCTTTCCAGTTTTTAAATGAAGAAATTTCCTTTTTCCGCATAGCCCTCTAGGGGCTTCCAAATACCACTTTGCAAATCCCACAAGAACCCTTTTAGCGAAAGGCTTCTTGAGGGTAAAGCTCTAACTGTGTGAGATG
Organism: Chlorocebus sabaeus; assembly: GCF_047675955.1. Taxonomy (NCBI): domain Eukaryota; kingdom Metazoa; phylum Chordata; class Mammalia; order Primates; family Cercopithecidae; genus Chlorocebus; species Chlorocebus sabaeus. The sequence goes on from NW_027327731.1 coordinate 216,321, forward strand.
AATTAACAGAACAGAAAGCAGTTTCTCAGCATGCTTCTACCCACAGTTTAACTGAAGATATTTCCTTTTTCACCATAGCCCTCCAGGGGCTTCCAAATATCACTTTGCAAATCCCACAAGAGCAGTCTTAGCGAAAGGCTTCTTGAGGGGTAAGCTGTAACTCGGTGAGGTGTATTAATAGAACACATGGTCGTTTCTCAGAAAGCTTCTTTCCAGTTTTTAACGGAAGACATTGCCTTTTTCACCACAGCCTCCTATGGGTTTCCAAATATCACTTTGCAGATTTCACAAGAGCAGTCTTAGTGAACGACTTCTTTAGGGGAAAGCTCTAACTCTGTGAGATGAATTAAGAGAACCCAAAGCCGTTTCTCAGAAAGCTTCTTTTCAATTTTTATCTTAGGATATTTCCTTTTTCACCATAGCCATCTATGGGCTTCCAAATATCTCATTACAAATTCCACAAGAAGAGTTTTAGTGAAAGGCTTCTTGAGGGGAAAGCTGTAACTCGGTGAGATGTATTACACCAACACATGGCAGTTTCTCAGAAAGCTTCTTTCCTGTTTTTAACTGAAGTTATTTCCTTTTTCACCATCGCCCACTATGGGCTTCCAAGTATCACTTTGCAATACTCTGGTTTCACTTCAGATCGTAGAAATCTTTTGCCTTTTACCAAATATCACTTTGCAAATTCCCCAAGAACAGTCTTAGGGAAAGGGTTCTGGAGGGGGAAGCTGTAACTCTGTAAGGCAAATCAACAGAACACAAAGCAGTTTCTCATACAGCTTATTTCCAGTTCTTAACTGAAGATATTTCCTTTTTCACCATAGCCCTCTATGGGCTTCCAAATATCACAGTGCAAATCCCACAAGAACAGTCTTAGCGAAAGGCTTCTTGAGGGTAAAGCTGTAATCGGTGAGGTGTATTAACAGAACACACTGCAGTTTCTCAGAAAGCTTCTTTCCAGTTTTTATCGGAAGATATTTCCTTTCTCACCATAGCCCTCTATGGGCTTCCAAATATCACTTTGCAAGTTCCACTAGAACAGCCTTAGCGAACGGCTTCCTGAGGGGAAAGCTGTAACACGGTGGATGTATTTACAGAACACACGGCAGTTCCTCTGAAAGCTTCTTTCCCGTTTTTAACGGAAGATATTTCCCTTTTCACCGTAGCACTCTATGGGTTTGCAAATATCAATTTGCAAATTTCACAAGAATAGACTTAGTGGGGCACCTTGAGGGCAAAACTGAAACTCTGTGAGATGAACTAACAGAACAAAACGCAGTTTCACAGAAAGCTTCCTTTCGAATTTATCTTAGGATATTTCCATTTTCACCATAGCCCTCTATGGGCTTCCAAATATCACTTTGCGAATTCCACAAGAACAGTCTTATCGAAAGGCTTCATGAGGGGAAAGCTGTAACACTTTGAGATGAATTAACAGAACACAAAGTAGTTTCTCAGAAAGTTTCTTTCCAGTTTTTAACTGAAGATATTTCCTTTTTCATCATGGCCCTCTATGGGCTTACAAATATCACTTTGCAAATTCCACAACAACAGCCGTAGCGAAAGGCTTCTTGAGTGGAAAGCTGTAACTCTGTGAGATGAATTAACAGAACACAAAGCAGGTTCTCAGAAAGCTTCTTTTCAATATTTAACCGAAGATATTTCCTTTTTCACCGTAGCCCTCTATAAGCTTTCAAATATCACTTTGAAATCCCACAAGAACAGTCTTTGCTGAAGGCTTCTGTAGGGGAAAGGTGTAACTTGGTGAGGTATATTAACAGAACACACGACATTTTCTCGGAAAGCTCCTTTACAGTTTTTAATGGAAGATTTTTTTTTTTTTCACCATAGCCCCCTACGGGATTCCAAATATCACTTTGCAAATTCCAGAAGAACAGTCTTAGCGAAAGGCTTCTACAGTGGAAAGCTATAACTCGGTGAGATGTATTAACAGAACACACGGCAATTTCTCAGAAAGCTTCTTTCCAATTTTTTAACGTAAGATATTTCCTTTTTCACCATAGCCCTCTATGGGTTTCCAAATATCAATTTGCAAATTTCACAAGAATAGTCTTAGTGGTGCTTCTTGAGTGGAAAGCTGAAACTCTGTGAGATGAACTATCAGAACACAAAGAACTATATCAGGAAGCTCCTTTTCGGTTGTTAACTGAAGATATTTCCTTTTTCACTATTGCCCTCTATGGGATTACAAATTTCATTTTTCAAATTCTACAAGAACAGTCTTAGTGAACGGCTTCTTGAGGGGAAAGATGCAAGTCTGTGAGATGAATTAACAGAACACAAAGCAGTTTCTCAGAAAGCTTCTTTTCAGTTTTTATCTTAGGATATTTCTTTTTTCACCACAGCCCTCTGCGGGTTCCAAATATCACTTTGCAAATTCCACAGGAACAATCTTAGTGAAAGGATTCTAGAGGGGAAAGCTGTAACACTGTGAGATGAATTAACAGAACACAAAGCAGTCTCTAAGAAATCTTCTTTCCAGTTTTTAACGGAAGATTATTCCTTTTTCACCATAGCCTTCCATGGGCTTCCAAATATCAATTTGTGAATTCCATAAGACGAGTTTTAACGAAAGGTTTCTGGAGGGAAAAGCTGTATCTCTGTGAGATGAATTAACAGAACACAAAACAGATTCTCAGAAACCATCTTTCCAGTTTTTATCTTAGGATATTTCCTTTTTCACCATAGCCCTCTATGGGCTTCCAAATATCACTTTGCAAATTTCACAAGAACAGTCTTAGCGAAAGGCTTCTTGAGGGGAAAGCTGTAACACTCTGAGATGAAATAAAAGAACACAAAGCATTTTCTCAGAAAGATTCTTTCCAGTATTTCATGGAAGACATTTCCTTTCTCACCTTAGTCCTCTATGGGCTTCCAAATATCACTTTGAATGTTCCACAAGAACAGTCTTAGCGAAAGTCTTCTTGAGGGGTAAGCTGTAACTCTGTGTGTTGAATTAACAGAACACAAAGCAGTTTCTCAGAAAGCTTCTTTCCAGCTTTTCACGGAAGATATTTCCTTTTTTACCAAAGACCTCCACGGGCTTCCAAATATCACTTTGCAAATCCCACAAGAACAGCCTTAGCGAAAGGCTTCTTTTGGGAAAAGCTGTAACTCGGTCACATGTAAGAACAGAACACACGGCAGTTTCTCAGAATCCTTCTTTCCAGTTTTTAAGGGAAGATATTTCCTTTTTCACCATAGCCCTCTATGATATTCCAAATATCACTTTGTAGATTTCACAAGAACACTCTTATTGAACGACTTCTTGCGGGGAAAGCTGTAACTCTATGAGATGAAATAACAGAACACAAAGCAGTTTCTCAGAAAGCTTCTTTTCGGTTTTTATCTTAGGAAATTTCCATTTTCAACATAGCCCTCTATGGGCTTCCAAATATCACTTTGCATAATCCAAAGGATCAGTGTTATCGAAAGGCTTCTGGAGAGAAAAGCTGTAAGTCTGTGAGATGTATTAACAGAACACATGGCAATTTCTCAGAAAGCTTCTTTCAAGTTTTTAACCGAAGATATTTCCTTTTTCACCTTAGCCCTCTATGGGGTTCAAAATATTAATATGCAAATTTCACAAGAATAGTCTTAGTGAACGGCTTCTGTAGGGGAAAGCTGAAACTCTGTGAGATAAACTAACAGAACACAAAGCAATTTCTCAGAAAGATTCTTTTCGGTTTTTAACGGAAGATATTTCCTTTTTCACCATAGTCCTCTAAGGGCTTCCAAATGTCACTTTGCAAATTCCACTAGAACAGTCTTAGCGAAAGGCTTCTTGAGGGAAAGCTGTAACTCTGTGAGATGAATTAACAAAACACAAAGCAGTTTCTCAGAAATCCTCTTTCCACTTTTTAACAGAAGATATTTCCTTTTTCACCATAGCCTTCTATGGGCTTCCAAATATCACTTTGCAAATTACACAAGAACAGTCGTAGCGAAAGTCTCCTTGATGGGAAAGGTGTAACTCTGTGAGATTAATTAACAGAACACAAACCGTTTCTCAGAAAGCTCCTTTCCAGTTTTCAACTGAAGATATTTCCTTTTTCACCAGAGCCCTCTATGGGCTTCCAAATATCACCTTGCAAATTCCACAAGAACAGTCTTTGTGATTCGCTTCTAGAGGGAAAAGCTGTAACTCTGTGAGATGAATTAAGAGAACACAAAGCAGCTTCTCAGAAAGATTCTTTCCATTTTTTAACTGAAGATATTTCCTTTTTCACCATAGCCGTCTATTGGCTTCAAAATATCACTTTGCCAATTTCACAAGAACAATCTTAGCGATAAGTTTCTTGAGGGGAAAGGTATAACTCGGTGAGATGTATAAACAGAACACACGGCAGTTTCTCAAAATGCTTCTTTCCAGTTTTTAACAGAAGATATTTCCTTTTTCACCATAGCCCTCTATGGGCTTCCAAATATCACTTTTCAAATTTCACAATAACAGTCTTAGTGAACGACTACTTGAGGGGAAAGCTTTAATTCTGTGAGATGAACTAACAGAACACAAAGCAGTTTATAAGAAAGCATACTTTTCAGTTTTTATCTTAGGATATTTCCTTTTTCACCATAGCCCTCTATGGGCTTCCAAATATCACTTTGCAAATTCCACAAGAACAGTCTTAGCGAAAGGCCTCTTAACGGAAAAGTTGTAACTCAGTGAGATGAATTAACAGAACACAAAGCAGTTTCTCAGAAAGCTTCTTTTCGGTTTTTAATTTAGGATATTTCCTTTTTCACCGTAGCCCTCTATGGGCTTCCAAAGATCACTTTGCAAATTCCAAAAGAACAGTCTTAGCGAAAGGCTTCTTGAGGGAAAGCCGTAACTCTCTGAGATGAATTAACAGAACACAAAGCAGTTTCTCAGAAATCTTCTTTGCAGTTTTAAACAGAAGATATTTCCTTTTTCACCACAGCATTCTATGGGCTTCCAAATATCACTTTGAAAATTTCACAAGAACAGTCTTAGCGAAAGACTTCTTGAGGCGAAAGTAGTAACTCTGTGAAATGAAATAACAGAACACAAAGGAGTTTCTCAGAAAGCTTCTTTCCAGATTTTAACTGAAAATATTTCCTTTTTCACCATAGCCCTCTATGGGATTCCAAATATCACTTTGCCAATTTCCCAAGAACAGCCTTAGCGAAAGGCTTCTTGAGGGGAAAGCTGTAACTCATTGAGATGTATTAACGTAACACAGGGCAATTTCTCAGAATGCTTCTTTCCAGTTTTTAACGGAAGATATTTACTTTTTCACCCTAGCCCTCTATGGGCTTCAAAACATCACTTTTCAAATTTCACAAGAACAGTCTTAGCGAAAGGCTTCTTGAGGGGAAAGTCGTAACTCTGTGAGTTGAATTAACAGATCACAAAGCAGGTTCTCAGAAAGCTTCTTTCCAGTTTTTATCTTAGAATATTTCCTTTTTCTCCCTAGTCCTCTATGGGCTTCCAAATATCACTTTGCAAATTCCACAAGAAGAGTCTTAGTCAAAAGTTTCTTGAGGGGAGGCTGTAACGCTCTGAGATGAATTAACAGAACACAAAGCAGTTTCTCAGAAAACTTCCGTCCAGTTTTTAACCGAAGATAATTCCTTTTTCACCATAGCCCTCTATGGACTTCCAAATATGACTTTGAATATCCCACAAGAACATTCTTAGCGAAGGCTTCTTGACTGGAAAGCTGTAACTCGGTCAGATGTATAATTAAGAGAACACACGGCAGTTTTTCAGAAAACTTCTTTTCAATTTTTAACTGAAGATATTTCCTTTTTCACCATAGCCCTCTATGGGTTCCAAATATCAATGTGTAAATTCCACAAGAACAGTCTAAGCGAAAGGCTTCTAGAGGGGGAAGCTGTAACTCTTCGAAATGAATTAACAGAACACAAACCAATTTCTCAAAACCTTCTTTTCAGTTTTTATCTGTAGATATTTCCTTTTTCACCATAGCACACTATGGGCTTCCAAATATCACTTTGTTAATCCCACAAGAACAGTCTTAGTGAAAGGCTTTTTGAGGGAAAAGCTGTAACTCTGTGAAATGAATTAACAGAACACAAAGCAGTTTCTCCTGAAAGCTTCTTTAAAGTTTTTAACGGAACATATTTCCTTTGTCACCATAGCCCTCTATGGGCTTCCAAAAATCACTTTGCAAATTCCACAAGAACAGTCTTAGCGAAAGGCTTCTGGAGGGATAAGCTGTAACTCTGTGAGATTAATTAACAGAACACAAAGCAGTTTCTCAGAAAGCTTATTTTTAGTTTATATCTTAGGATATTTCCTTTTACACCATAGCCCTCAATGGGCTTCCAAATATCACTTTACAAATTCCACAAAAACAGTCTTATCGAAAGGCTTCTTGAGGGAAAAGCTGTAACTCTGTGAGAGGAATTAACAGAACTCAAAGCAATTTCTCAGAAATCTTCTTTCCAGTTTTTAACAGAATATATTTATTTTTTCACCATAACCCTCTATGGGCTTCCAAATATCACTTTGCAAATTCCACAAGAACAATCTTAGCGAAAGGCTTCTTGAGGGGAAAGCTGTGACTGTGTGAGATGAATTAACAGAACACAATGCAGTTTCTCTGAAATCTTCTTTCCAGTTTTTAACGGAAGATATTTCCTTTTTCACCATAGCCCTCTACGGGCCTCCAAATAGCACTTTGCAAATTTCACAAGAACAGTCTTAGTGAACGGCTTCTTGAGTGGAAAGCTGTAACTCTGTGAGATGAAATAACAGAATGAAAATCAGTTTCTCAGAAAGCTTCTTTTCTTTTTTTTAACTTAGGATATTTCCATTTTCACCATTGCCCTTTTGGGGGCTTCCAAATATCACTTTGCAAATCCCACAAGAACAGTCTTACCGAAAGGCTTCTTGAGGTAAAAGCTGTAACTCGGTGAGATATATTAACGGAACAAACGGCAGTTTCCCACAATGCTTCTTTCCAGTTTTTACCCGTAGTTATTTCCTTTTTCACCATGGCCCTCTATGGGCTTCCAAATATCACTTTACAAATTTCACAAGAAAGGTCCTAGTGAAGGGCTTCTTGAGGGGAAAGCTGTAACTCTGTGAAATGAATTAACAGAACACAAAGCAAATTCTCAGAAAGCTTCTTTTCAGCTTCTTTCTAAGGATATAACCTCTTTCATCATAGTCCTCTATGGGCTTCCACATATCACTTTGCAATTTCCACAGGAACAGTCTTAATTAAAGGCTTCTTGAGGTGAAAGCTTTAACTCGGTGAGATGTATTAGCAAAACACATGTCAGGTTCTCAAAAAACTTCTTTCCAGTTTTTAACGGAAGATATTTCCTTTTTCACCATAGCCCTCTATGGGTTTTGAAATATCACTTTGCAAATTTCACAAGAATAGTGTTAGTGAACGGCTTCTTGAGGGGAAAGTTGAAACTCTGTGAGATGAACTAACAGAACAGAAAGCAGTTTCTCAGAGAGCTTCTTTTCAGGTTTTTTCTTAGGATATTTCCTTTTTCACCATAGCCCTCTATAGGCTTCCTATATCACTTTGCAAATTCCACAAAAACAGTCTTATCGAAAGGCTTCTGGAGGGAAAACCTGTAACCCTGTGAGATGAATTATCAGAACGTAAAGCAGTTTCTCAGAAAGATTCTCTTCAGTTTTTATCTTAGGATATTTCCTTTTTCACCGTAGCCCATTATGGCCTTCCAAATATCACTTTGCAAATTAAACAAGAACACTGTTAGCGAAAAGCTTCTAGAGGGGAAAGCTGTAACTCTGTTAGATGAATTAACAGACTACAAAGAAGTTTCTCAGAAATCTTCTTTCCAGTTTTTAACGGAAGATATTTCCTTTTTCACCATAGCCTTCTAAGTGCCTCCAAATATCACCTTGCAAATTCCACAAGAACAGTCTTAGCGAAAGGCTTCTTGAGGGGAAAGCTGTGACTCTGTGAGATGAATTAACAGAACACAATGCAGTTTCTCAGAAATCTTCTTTCCAGTTTTTAATGGAAGATATTCCTTTTTCACCATAGCTGTCTATGGGCTTCCAAATATCACTTTGGAAATTTCACAAGAACACTCTTAGTGAACTGCTTCTAGAGTGGAAAGCTGTAACTCTGTGAGATGAGCTAACAGAAAAAAAAAGCGGTTTCTCAGAAAGCTACTTTTCTTTTTTTATCTTAGGATATTTCCATTTTCACCATTGCCCTCTAAGGGCTTCCAAATATCACTTTGCAATTTCCACAACAACAGCCTTAGCGAAAGGCTTCTTTAGAGGAAAGCTCAACCTCAGTGAGTTAATTAACAGAATACAAAGCAGTTTCTCAGAAACCTTTATTTCAGTTTTTAACTGAATATATTTCCTTTTTCACCGAAGCCCTCTATGGGATTCCAAATATCACTTTGCAAATCCTACAAGAACAGTCTTAGCAAAAGGCTTTTTGAGGGGAAAGCTGTAACTCGGTGAGATGTATTTACACAACACACAGCAGTTTCTCAGAATTCTTCTTTCCAGTTTTTAACGCAAGATATTTAATTTTTCACCATAGCCCTCTACGGGCTTCCAAATAATTCTTAGCAAATTACACAAGAACAGCCTTAGTGAACAACTTCTTGAGTTGAAAGCTGTAAATCTGTGAGATGAACTAACAGAATACAATGCAGTTTCACAGAAAGCTACTTTTTTTTTTATCTTATGATAATTCCATTTTCACCATAGCCCTGTATGGGCTTCCAAATATCACTTTGCAAATTACACAAGAACAGTCTTAGCGAAAGGCTTCTTGAGGGGAAAGTTGTAACTCTGTGAGATGAATTAACAGAACACAAAGGAATTTCTCAGAAATCTTCTTTCCAGTTTTTAACGGAAGATATTCCTTTTTCACCATAACCCTCTAAGGGCTTCCAAATATCACTTTGGAAGTTCCACAAGAACAGTCTTAGCGACAGGCTTTTGAGGGGAAAGCTCTAAATCTGTGAGTTGAATAAAGAGAACACAAGGTAGTTTCTCAGAAAGCTTCTTTCCAGTTTTTAACTGAAGATATTTCCTTTTTCACCATAGTCCTCTAAGGGCTTCCAATATCACCTTGCAAGTTTCACAAGAACAGTCTTAGCGAAAGGCTTCTGGAAGGGAAAGCTCTAATTCGGTGAGATGTATTAACAGAAAACACACCAGTTTCTCAGAAAGCTTATTTCCCCTTTTTAACGGGAGATATTTCCTTTTTCACAATAGCCCTCTATGGGTTTCCAAATATGAATTTGCAAATTGTGCAAGAATAGTCTTAGTGAACGGCTTCTTGAGGGGAAAGCTCAAACTCTGTGAGATGAACTAACAGAACACAAAGCAGTTTCTCACAAAGCTTCTTTTCGGTTTTTAATGGAAGATATTCCCTTTTTTACCATAGCCTTCTATGGGCTCCGAAATTTCACTTTGCAAATTCCACAAGAACAGTCTTAGCGAAAGGCTTCTGCAGGGACAACCTGTAACTCTGTGAGATGAATTAACATACACAAAGCAGCTCTCAGAAAGCTTCTGGTCAGTTTTTATCTTAGGATATTTCCTTTTTCCCAATAGCATTCTAAGGGCTCCAAATATAACTTTAAAAATTCCACAAGAACAGTCTTAGTGAACGGCTTCTTGAAGGGAAAGCTGTAACTCTGTGAGTTGAATTAAGAGAACACAAAGTAGTTTCTCAGTAAGCTTCTTTCCAGTTTTTAACTGAAGATATTTCCTTTTTCACCATAGCCCTCTATGGGATTCCAACATTACTGCAAACTGCACAAGAACAGTCTTAGCGAAAGGCTTCTTGAGGGCAAAGCTGTAACTCTGTGAGATGAATTAACAGAACACAAAGCAGTTTCTCAGAAAACTTTGTCCACTTTTTAACGGATGATATATCCTTTTTAACCATAGCCCTCTATGGCCTTCCAAATATCACTTTGTAAATTCCACAAGAACATTCTTAGCGAAAGGCATCTTGAGAGAAAATTGTAACTCTGTGAGATGAATTAACAGAACACAACGCAGTTCCTCAGAAAGCTTCTTTTCAGTTTTTAACGGAAGATATTTCCTTTTTCACCATAGCCCTCTATGGGCTTCCAAAGATCAATTTGCAAATTCCCCAAGAACAGTCTTAGTGAAAGGCTTCCTGAAGGGAAACCTGTAACTCTGTGAAATGAATTAACAGAACACAAAGCAGTTTCTCTGAAAGCTTCTTTCCAGTTTTTAACGGAAGATATTTCATTTTTCACCATAGCCCTCTATGGGCTTCGAAATATCACTTTGCAAATTCCGCAAGAACAGTCTTAGCGAAAGGCTTCCTAACGGGAAAGCTGTAACACTGTGAGATGAATTAACAGAACACAAAGCAGTTTCTCACCAAGCTTCTTTCCTGTTTTTAACTGAAGATATTTCCTTTTTCATCATAGTCCTCTATGGCCTTCCAAATACTACTTTGCAAATTCCACAAGAACAGTCTTATCAAACGGCTTCTCCAGGGGAAAGGTATAACTCTGTGAGATGAATTAACAGAACACAAAGCAGTTTCTCAGAAGGCTTCTTTCCAGTTTTCAACGGAAGATATTTCGTTTTTCAGCATAGCCCTCTATGGGCATCCAAATATCACTTTGCAAATTCCACAAGAACAGTCTTGGCGAAAGGCTTCCTGAGGGGAAAGCTGTAACACTGTGAGATGAATTAACAGAACACAAAGCAGTTTCTCACAAAGCTTCTTCCCAGTTTTTAACAGAGAATATCTCCTTTTTCACCATAGCTCTCTATGGCCTTCAAAATATCACTTTACAAATTCCACAAGATCAGTTGTAGAGTAAGGCTTCTTGAGGGGAAGAACACAAAGCAGTTTCTCAGAAAGCTTCTTTCCACTTTTTAACTCAAGATATTTCCTTTTTCACCATAGCCCTCTATGGGCTTCCAAATATCACTTTGTGAATTCCACAAGAACAGTTCTATCAAACGGTTTCCTGAGGGGAAAGCTGTAACTCTGTGAGATGGATTTTCAGAACACAAGGCAGTTTCTCAGAAAGCTTCTTTACAGATTTTAACTGAAGATATTTCCTTTTTCATCACATCCCTCTATGGGCTTCCAAATATCACTTTGTAAATTCCACAAGAACAGTCTTAGCGAAAGGCTTCTTGAGGGGAAAACTGTAACTCTGTGAGATGAATTAACAGAACACATCGCAGTTTCTCAGAAAGCTTCTTTCCAGTTTTTAGCGAAAGATATTTCCTTTTTCACCATAGCCCTCTATGGGCTTCCAAGTATCACTTTGAAAATTCCACAAGAAGAGTCTTAGCAAAAGGCTTCTTGAGAGGAAAGCTGTAACTCGGTGAGATGAATTAGCAGAACACAGCGCAGTTTCTCAGAAAGCTTCTTTCCATTTTTTAACTGAAGATATTTCCTTTTTCACCATAGCTTTCTATGGGCTTCCAAATATCACTTTGAAAATTCCACAAGAACAGTCTTAACGAAAGGTTTCTTGAGGGGAAAGTTGTAATTCTATGAGATGAATTAACGGAACACAAAGCAGTTTTTCAGAAAGCTTCTTTACAGTTTTTAACGAAAGGTATTTCCTTTTTCACCATATCCCTGTAAAGGCTTCCAGATATCACTTTGCAAATTCCACAAGAACAGTCTTAGCGAAATACTTCTTGAGGGGAAAAATGTAACTCTGTGAGATGAATTAATAGAACACAAAGCACTTTCTCTGAAAGCTTCCTTTCAGTTTTTAGGGGAAGATATTTCCTTTTTCACCATAGCCCTCTATGGGCTTCGAAATATCACTTTGCAAATTCCACAAGAAGAGTCTTAGCGAAAGGCTTCTTGAGGGGAAAGCTGTAACTCTGTGAGATGAATTAACAGAACACAACACAGTTTCTTAGAAAGCTTCTTTCCACGAACGGTTTCCTGAGGGGAAAGCTGTAACTCTGTGAGATGAATTAAGAGAGCACAAAGCAGTTTCTCAGACAGCTTCTTTCCACTTTTTAACTCAAGATATTTCCTTTTTCACCATAGCCCTCTATATTCTTGCAAACATCACTTTGCAAATTCCAGAAGAACAGTCTTATCGAACGGCTTTTTGAGGGGAAAGGTGTAACTCTGTGAGATGAATTAACGGAACACAAAGCAGTTTCTCAGAAAGCTTCTTTCCAGTTTTTAACTGAAGATGTTTCCTTTTTCACCATAGCACTCTATGGGCTTCCAAATATCACTTTGCAAATTCCACGAGAACAGTCTTAGACAAAGGGTTCTTGAGGGGAAAGCTGTAACTCTGTGAGATGAATTAGCAGAACACAACGCAGTTTCTCAGAAAGCTTCTTTCCTGTTTATAACTGAAGATATTTCCTTTCTCACCATAGCCCACTATGAGCTTCCAAACATCACTTTGCCAATTCCACAAGAAGAGTCCTATAGAAAGGCTTCTTTAGGGGAAAGCTGTAATTCTGTGTGATAAATTAACAGAACACAAAGCAGTTTCTCAGAAAGTTTCTTTCCAGTTTTTAACTCAAGATATTTCCTTTTTCACCATAGCCCTCTGTGGGCTTCCTAATATTACTTTGCAAATTCCACAAGAACAGTCAAAACCGTTCCAAACCGGTTTGAGCTGGTCTGGCCTTGTTTGAGCCAGTCAAACCCGGTTTGTGGACTGGTTTTAGCCGGTCTGGCCCGGTCTGGTCTGGTTTGCTCCGGCTTCATCTGTTCTGGGACGGTCTGGTGCAGTTTCATCCGGTTTGATACGGTCTGGTCCGGTTTTATCCTGTCTCATCTGGTCAAAACCAATTTGAGCCAGTCTCTTCTGGTATGAACCGGTCAAAACCGGTTTTAGCCGGTTTGGTCTGGTTTGAGCCGGTCTGGTCTGGTTTGAGCCGGTCAAAATCTGATTGAGCCGGTTTGGCCCGGTTTAAGCAGGTCTGCAGTGGTTTGAGTTGGTCAAAACCTCTTTGAGCCAGTCAAAACCAGATTGAGCCAGTCAAAACCAGTTCGAACCGGTCTGCTCTCGTTTTAGCCAGTCAAAACTGGTTTGAGCCGGTCTGGTCTGGTTTGAGCCGTTCTGGTCTGGTTTGAGTCGGTCAAAACCGGTTTGAGCCAGTCTGGTCTGCTTTGAGCAGGTCAAAACCGGTTTGTGGCCCAGGTTTTGGCGGTCTGTGCCGGTCGGGTCCGGTTTGATCTGATTTTAGCCGTTCTGGGCCGGTCAGATTCGGTTTGATCTGGTCTCATCCGGTCAAAACCGGTTTTAGCCAGTCAAAACCGGTTTCAGCCGGTCTGGTGTGGTTTGACCAGGTCAAAACCGGCTCAGGCCGGTCAAAACCAGTTTGAGCCGGTCTGGTCTGGTTTGAGCTGGTCAAAACTGGTTTGTGGCCTGCTTTTAGCCGGTCTGGCCCGGTCTGGTACCGTTTGCTCCAGCTTCAGCTGTTCTGGGCCGGTCTGGTGCGGTTTCATGTGGTTTAAGCCGGTCTGGTCTGGTTTTATCCTGTCTCATCTGGTCAAAAGCGGTTTGAGCCGGTCTCTTCTGGTGTGAGCGGGTCAAAACCGGTTTGAGCCCGTCTGGTCTGGTATGAGCCAGTCTGGTCTGGTTTAGCCGGTCAAAACCTGATTGAGCCGGTTTGGCCCGATTTTATCCTGTCTGGGCCCATCTGGTTCGGATTGAGCCATTTAGAGCCGGTTTGTGCTGGTCTGGTCCGGTATGATCCGGTTTGAGAAGGTCTGGTCTGGTTTGATCTGGTCTAATCTGGTCAAAACCGGTTTGAGCCAGTCAGGTCTGCTTTGAGCTGGTCAAAACAGGTTCCACCCGGTCTGGTCTGGTTTGAGCCGGTCAATATAAGTTTGAGCCGGTTTGGCACGGTTTTAAGCGTTCTGGGCCAATCCGGTCCGGTTGGATCCGGTTTGAGCCGGTCTGGACTGGTTTGAGCCGTTCAAAACTGGTGTGAGGCGGTCTGGTCTGGTTTAAGCCGATCAAAATAGGTTTGAGCTGTTTTGGCCCGGTTTTAGGCGGTCTGGGTCGGTCTGGTCCGGTTTGATCCGGTTTTAACCAGTCTGGGCTTGTCTGTTCCGGTTTGATCCAGTCTCATCTGGTCAAAATCGGTTTCAGCCAGTCAAAACTGGTTTGAACCCATCTGGTATGTTTTGAGCCGGTCAAAACGGGTTTGAGCCGGTCAAAACCGGTTTGAGCCATTCTAAACCGGTTTAAGCTGGTCAAAACCGGATTGAACTGGTCTGGTCTGGTTTGAGCTGGTGAAAACCGATTTGAGCCGGTCTGGTCTGATTTGAGCCAGTCTGGTCTGGTTTGAGCCAGTCAAAGCCGGCTCAGGTCGGTGAAAACCATTTTGAGCGGGTCTGGTCTGGTTTCAACCGGTCAAAACCGGTTTGTGGCGCAGTTTGAGGCGGTCTGGGACGCTCTGGTCCGGTTTGATCCGATTTTAGCCGGTCTGGGATGGTCTGATTCATTTTGATCTGGACTCATCCGGTCAAAACCGGTTTTAGCCGGTCAAAACCGATTTCAGCTGGTCTGGTGTGGTTTGAGCAGGTCAAAACCGGTTTGAACTGGTCTGGTCAGGTATGATCCGGTTTGAGAAGGTCTGGTCCGGTTTCATCCGGCCTAATCCGGTCAAAACCGGTTTGACCCGGTCAGGTCTGGTTTGAGCTGTTGAAACCAGGTTCGAGCCGGTCTGGTCTAGTTTGAGCCGGTCAAAACCGGTTCGAGCAGGTCAAAACCGGTTTGAGCCGGTTTGTTCTGGTTGAAGCCAGTCAAAACCGATTCTTGCCTGTCTGAGTTGGTCTGTTGCGGTTTGTTCCGGTCTAATCAGATCAAAACCGGATTGAGCCATTGAAAACCGGCTTTAGCCGGTCTGGAGTGGTTTGAGCCGGTAAAAACCGATTTTAGCCGGTCAAATCCGGATTGAGCCAGTCAAAACCGGTTTGAACCGGTCTGGTGTGGTTTGAGCCGGTCAAAACCGGTTTGAGCCTGTCTGGCCCGGTTTTAGCCGGTCTGTGCCTGTCTGGTCCGGTTTGATCCGGTTTCAACCAGTCTGGGTTTGTCTGGTCCACTTTTATCCGGTGTGAACCGGTCTGGTCCGGTTTGATTCGTGTCATCCGCTCAAAACCAGTTTGAGTGGGTCTGGTCTGGTTTGAACTGGTCTGGTCTGGTTTGAACCAGTCAACACCGGTTTGAGCTGGTCTGGTCTGGTTTGAGCCGGTAAAAACCGGTTTGTGGCCCAGTTTTAGGCGGTCTGGGCCAGTCTGCTCTGGTTTGATCCGATTTTACCCGGTCTGGGCCGGTCTGATTTGGTTTGATCAAGTCTCATCCGGTCAAAAAGGGTTTTAGCTGGTCAAAACCGGTTTCAGCCGGTCTGGTGTAGTTTGAGAAGGTCAAAACCGGTTTGAGCTGGTCTGGTCTGGTTTGAGCCGGTCTGTTCTGGTTTGAGCCGGTCAAAACCGGTTTGAGCCGTTCAAAACCAATTTGAGCCTGTTTGGTCTGGTTGAAGCCAGTCAAAACCGATTCGAGACTGTCTGAGCCGGTTTGGTCCAGTTTGATCCAGTCTATATCAGGTCAAAACCGGTTTGAGCCTGTGAAAACGTTTTTAGCCGGTCTGGAGTGGTTAGAGTCGGTCAAAACAGGTTTGAGCCGGTCAAAACCGGATTGAACCAGTAAAAACCGGTTTGAACCGGTCTGGTCTGGTTTGAGCCGGTCAAAACCGGTTTGAGCCGGTCTGGCCTCATTTTAGGCAGTCTGGGCCAGTCTGGTCCAGTTTGATCTGGTGTCATCCGGTCAAAACCGCTTTGAGCCGGTCTGGTCCGGTTTGAGCCGGTTTGGTCTGGTTTCAGCTGGTCAAAACTGGCTGAGGCCGGTCAAAAGCGGTTTGAGCCGTTCTGGTCTTGTTTGAGCCGGTCAAAACCGGTTTGTGGCCCGGCTTTAGCCGGTCTGGCCTGGTGTGGTACGGTTTGCTCCGGCTTCAGCTGTTCTGGGATGGTCTGGTGCAGTTTCATCCGGTTTGAGCTGGTTTGGTCCGGTTTTATCCTGTCTCATCCGGTCAAAACTGGTTTGAGCCAGTCTCTTCTGGTTTAAACTGGTCGAAAGAGGTTTGAGCCGGTCTGGTCTGGTTTGAGCTGGTCAAAATCTGATTGAGCTGATTTGGCCCGGTTTTAGCCTGTCTGGGCTGGTCTGGTTCGGTTTGAGCTGGTTTGAGCCGGTTTGTGCTGGTCTGGTCCGGTGTGATCCAGTTTGAGAACGTCTCATCTGGTGTGATCTGGTCTAATCCAGTCAAAACCGGTTTGAGCCGGTCAGGTCTGGTTTGAGCCGGGAAAAACACGTTCGACGCATTCTGGTCTGGTTTTAGCCGGTCAAAATAGGTTTGAGCCAGTTTGGCACGGTTTTAGGCGGTCTGGGCCGGTCTGGTCCGAATTTCTCCGGTTTGAGCCAGTCTGGTCTGGTTTGAACCGGTCTGGTCTGGTTTGAGCCGGTCAGAACCGGTTCGAGCCGTTCAAAACCGTTTTGAGCCGGTTTTGTCTGGTTGAAGCCAGTCAAACCCGATTCGAGCCTGTCTGAGCCGGTCTGGTCTGGTTTGATCTGGTCTAATCAGGTCAAAACCGGTTTGAGCCGGTGAAAACCGGTTTTAGCCGGTCTGGAGTGGATTGTGCTGGTCAAAAGCAGTTTGAGCCAGTCAAAACAGGATTGAGCCAGTCAAAACTGGTTTGAACCGGTCTGTTCTGATTTGAGCCGGTCAAAACCGGTTTGAGCCGGTCTGGTCTGCTTTGAGCCGGTCAAAACCAGTATGTGGCCCGGTTTTAGCAGGTCTGGGTCGGTCTGGTCTGGTTTGATCCGGTTTCAGCTGGTCTGGGGCGGTCGAGTCTGGTTTGATCCAGTCAAAACCGCTTTGAGCCGGTCAACACCGGTTTGAGCCTGTCTGGTCTGGTTTGAGCCATTCTGGTCTGGTTTGAGCTGGTCAAAATCGGCTCAGATCGGTCAAAACCGGTTTGAGCCAGTCTGGTCTGGTTTGAACCGGTGAAAACCAGTTTGTAGCACAGTTTTAGGCGGTCTGGGCCGATCTGGGCCGGTTTGATCCGATTTTAGCCGGTCTGGGCCTGTCTGGTTCGGTTTGATCCGGTTTCAGCCGGTCTGGGCCTGTCTGGTCCGGTTTGATCCGGTGTGAGCTGGTCTGGTCCTGTTTGATCCGGTGTCATCTGGTCAAAACCGGTTTGAGCCGTTCTGGTCCGGTTTGAGCCGGTCTGGTCTGGTTTGAGCCGGTCTCATCTGGTTTGAGCTGGTCAAAATTGGTTTGAGCCGGTTTGGTCTGGTTGAAGTCAGTTGAAAACAATTCGAGCCTATCTGAGCCGGTCTGGTCTGGTTTGACCCGGTCTAATCAGGTCAAAACTGGTTTGGGCCGTTGAAAACCGGTTTTAGCCGGTCTGGAGTGGTTTGAGATGGTCAAAACCGGTTTGAGCCGGTCAAAACCGGATTGAGGCAGTCAAAACCGGTTTCATCCTGTCTGGACTGGTTTGAGCTGGTCAAAACCAGTTTGAGCCGGTCTGGCCTAGTTTGAGCCGGTCTGTGCCGCTCTCATCTAGTTTGATCCGGTTTCAGCCGGTCTGGGCCAGTTTGATCCGGTGTGAGACAGTCTGGTCCGGTTTGATCCGTTGTCATCCGGTCAAAACCGGTTTGAGCCGCTGTGGTCCGGATTGAGCTGGTCTCGTCTTGTTTGAGCCGGTCTAAACCGTCTCAGGCCGGTCAAAAACGGTTTGAGCCGGTCTGGTCTGGTTTGATCTGGGCAAAACCGGTTTCTGGCCCGGTTTCAGCAGGTCTGGGCCAGTCTGCTACGGTTTGATCTGGTTTCAGCTAGTCTGGGCCGGTCGAGTCCGGTTTGACCTGGTCAAAACAGCTTTGAGCTGATCAAAACCTGTTTGAGCCGGTCTGGTCTGGTTTGAGCCGGTCTGCTCTGGTTTGAGCCGGTCAAAACCGGTTCGAGCTGGTCAAAACCGCTTTGAGCCGGTCTGGTCTGGTTTGAAAGGGTCAAAACCGGTTTGTGGCACAGTTTTATTCGGTCTGGGCTGGTCTGGTCCCATGTGATCCGATTTTAGACGGTCTGGGCTGGTCTGATTCGGTTTGATCTGGTGTCATCCGGTCAAAACCGGTTTTAGCCAGTCAAAACCGGTTTCAGCCGTTCTGGTGTGGTTTGTGCAGTTCAAAACCGGTTTGACCCAGTCAAAACAGGCTTGAGCCAGTCTGTTCTGGTTTGAACCAGTCTGGTCTGGTTTGAGCCGGTCAAAACCGGTTCGAGCCGGTCAAAACCGGTTTGTGCCAGTTTGGTCTGCTTGAAGCCAGTCAAAACTGACTCGAGCCTGTCTGAGCCAGTCTGGTCCGGTTTGATCCGGTCTAATGATGTCAAAACCGATTTGAGCCAGTGAAAACCGGTTTTAGCCGGTCGGGAGTGGTTTGAGCCGGTTAAAACCATTTTGAGCTGGTCAAAACCGGATTGAGCCAGTCAAAACCGGTTTGAACCGGTCTAGTCTGGTTTGAGCCGGTCAAAACCGTTTTGCACCGGTCTGGCCCGGTTTAACCGGTCTGATCCAGTCTGGTCCGGTTTGATCTGGTTTCAGTCGGTCTGCGCCAGTCTGGTCCGGTTTGATCCGGTGTGAGACAGTTTGGTCTGGTTCGATCCTGTTTCATCCGGTCAAAACCTGTTTGAGCCGGTCTGGTTCGGTTTGAGCCGGTCTGGAATGGTTTGAGCTGGTCAAAACCGTCTCAGGCCTGTCAAAACCGTTTTGAGCCGGACTGGTGTGGTTTGAGCCGGTCAAAACCGATTTGTGGCCTGGTTTTAGCCATTCTGGGCTGGTCTGGTCCGGTTTGTTCCGGCTTCAGCACTTCTGGGCCGGTCTGGTGCGGTTTTATCCGGTTTGAGCTTGTCTGCTCCTGTTTTATCGTGTCTCATCCGGTCAAATGCGGTTTGAGCCGGTCAAAACCGATTTGAGCCGGTCTGGTCTGGTTTGAGCCGGTCTGCTCTGGTTTCAGCCGGTCAAAACCGGTTTGAGCCAGTCGAAACCAGTTTGAGCCGGTCTGGTCTGGTTTGAGCCGGTCAAAACCGCTTTGAGCCGGTCAAAAGCGGTTTGAGCCAGTCTGGTATGGTTTGAGACAGTGAAAACCGGCTCAGGTCGGTCAAAAATGGTTTGAGCCACACTGGCCTGGTTTGAACCGGTCAAAACCGGTTTGTGGACCAGTTTTAGGCAGTCTGGGCCGGTCGGGTAGAGTTTGATCTGATTTTAGCCTATCTGGGTTGGTCTGATTCGGTTTGATCCGGTCTCATCCAGTCAAACCCGGTTTTAGCCGGTCAAAACAGGTTTGAGCCGGTCTGGTCTGGTTTAGGCTGGTCAAAACTGGTTCGATCCGGTGAAAACCGGTTTGAGCCAGTTAGGTCTGGTTGAAGCCAGTCAAAACTGATTCGAGCCTGTCTGAGCCGGTCTGGTCCGGTTTAATCCGGTCCAATAAGGTCAAAACCGGTTTGAGCCATTGAAAACCGGTTTTAGCCAGTCTGGAGTGGTTTGAGCTGGTTAAAACAGGATTGAGCCAGTCAAAATCGGTTTGAACCGGTCTGGTCTGGTTTGAGCC